>NW_024412395.1:13894643-13939705 GCF_014898765.1 Herpailurus yagouaroundi
ACACACACACACACACACACACACACACACACAATGGAGAATTACTCGGCAATCAAAAAGAAGGAAATCTTGCCATTTGCAACTACGTGGATGGAACTGGAGGGTATTATGCTAAGTGAAATTAGTCAGAGAAAGACAAAAATCATATGACTTCACTCATATGAGGACTTTAAGAGACAAAACAGATGAACATAAGGGAAGGGAAGCAAAAGTAATATAAAAAGAGGGAGACTCATAAATATGGAGAACAAACTGAGGGTTACTGGAAGGGTTGTGGGGGGAGGGATGGGCCTAATGGGTAAGGGGCATTAAAGAATCTACTCCTGAAATCATGTTGCACTGTACGCTAACTAATTTGGATGTAAATTAAAAAAAAAATAAAAAAAAAAACAAAACCAAAAAATAGACTAATGGCAAAAAAAAAAGAAAAAGAATAAGAACTGAAATTTTCTACATCCTCCTCAATAGTTAATGTCACCTTTTTGTTGTTTTAATTTTAGTCATTCTAATGGTATGTAGTGCTATTTTATTATGATTTAATCTATATTTTCCTAATGTCTAATAATGTTGAATACTTCTTCATGAATTTATAACTTCCTTATACATTTCTGTTCACATTTTGATCTTTTTAATTGGTCTGTCTTTTCATTATTGAGATGCATATATTTGTATGATAACACATTTTGCAAAATATTTTCTCCTATTCTGTGTCTGTGTCTCTTTCTTTTCTTTTTTATATTTATTTTTGAGAGAGAGAGAGAAAGAGAGAAAGAGAGAGAAGCAGAGGGGCAGAGAGGGAGAGAAAGAGTCCCAAGCAGCTCTCAGCACAGAGCCCTATGTGGGGCTTCATCTCACAAACCTGTGCCAGAACCAAGAGTCGGAGGCCACTCAGCCACTTAGGCACCCCTGTGGCTGTTTCTTAATGGTGACTTTGTTGAAAACTTTCTAAGTTTGATGATGCCTAATGTATTATTTTTTCTTTTATGATTAATGGCTTTTTGCCTCTTCGGTATAACTAAGTTATATCTCGTATTTTTACCTAGAAGATTGACAGTATTATCTCTTAGATTTAGGACTGCAATTTATCTCAAATTAATTTTAGAATATGGTACATGATGTTAAATACCACTGTATTTTTCCTTTGGTTATTGATTGTTCCAGAATCATTTTCCCCCTTTGGATTGTTTTGGCACCTCTGATAAAAATCGATTGATCATATAAATAGGAAATCTATTTCCGGAAACTCTTATCAGTCAATTCAGTTGATCTGTCTGTGTGTCCTTATGCCTCCACTATCATCTCTCAGTTTCTGTGGCTTCCAGTTAATCCTGAAATCCAGTAGTGCAACTTCTCCAGCACTGTTGTTTTTTTTTGTTTTGTTTTGTTTTGTTTTTTTTAATTTTTTTTCAATGTTTATTTATTTTTGGGACAGAGAGAGACAGAGCATGAACGGGGGAGGGGCAGAGAGAGAGGGAGACACAGAATCGGAAACAGGCTCCAGGCTCCAGGCTCCAGGCTCCGAGCCATCAGCCCAGAGCCTGACGCGGGGCTCGAACTCACGGACCGCGAGATCGTGACCTGGCTGAAGTCGGACGCTTAACCGACTGCGCCACCCAGGCGCCCCGCACTGTTGTTTTTTTTAACAAGATTGTATAGCTCATTGGGTCTTTTGCACTTCCATATACATTCAGAAACAGCTTATCTGTTTCTACTAGATAGATAGATCAATTGATCAATCTGCTGGGAATTTGTATTGTATTGAAACTACAGTTCACTTCAAGGAGGATGCCATCTACAATATTAAGCCTTTCAGCTCAAACATGTGGCATATCTTTTATTTATTTAGGTCATCCTTAATGCCTTTCAAAAATGTAGTTTTCAATATGAGGATTTTGCACGCTATTTGTTAAATTTATCCTTATGTATTTAATGTTTTAAAGATTTTAGTGGCATTTTTTCTCATTATAATACTATGAATCGAGAAACACATTTTGATGCTTCTCAAATCCTTATTTTGAAAAAAATACAATCTTACAGAGAAGTTAAAAGACCAGTTCAAGAAACATTTGCACAGCCTTTAGACATATCCCTCATTAATTCCTATTTTGTTCCATTTGCTTTATTATTATATCTCTCTCCTGTTCTTAAACCATTTGAAAAGAGGGTAAAAAATATATTTTTTCAAAATCAATTGAATGTTAAAAATATACTTTTTCTAAACAACTTAACAGAAATTTTGAGTCATTATATCCATTTGCCCCTAAATAATTCAGTAAGTGTTCAAGAAAATTACAGTATCCTATATACTCACATTTATTTATAGAAAAATAATAAAAATCAGGAAATTGAACAAATAATTTAAACTGGTACACTGATTTGTGAATTATGACCCACTCTAGTCTTTTTTTGTGGATTTCTTACTTTTTATTTATGCAATGATGCCATCCACAAATAGAATTTTACTTCTTCCTTACCAATCACCATGATATTTATTCCTCACCAAGTTACTCTGGTTAGAATCTCTAATAAAGTTTGAATAACAGAGTGAGAATGTATATCCTTACCTTATTGCTGGTATTAAGATAACTAAGGAAAATGTTTTACCATAGAGTCTATTTATTGGGGTATTTTGTGGGTATCCTTTATCAAATTGAAAAATTTTTTTCTATTCATTTATGTTGAAGTTATCATGAATGAGTGATGAATTTTGTCAACTGTTTTTTTTAACTATTGAGATAACTGTTTATTTTAATTCTTTCCTTCTATTAAAATAATGAATTACACTGATTGTTTTTCAATATTAAACCAGTCATAAATTACCAAAATAAACCCCATTTAGTCACAGTGCACAATTCTCTATATTGCCACAGTTGATATGTTAATATGTTTAAGGAATTTTTTGTATATACGTGCATGAGACATCAGTCTAAAGTGTTCTCTCATATGGCCTTGCCTCGTTTTGTTAAGAGGATTATACTATGCTTACAAAATGAACTGAAAAGTTTCCTTCCTTCTCCACTCTCTGGAGATTGTAGAAATTATAAAATTTATTCCTTTTTATCCAGTTTTATTGAGATATAATTGACATAGAACATTGTATAAGTTTAAGGTATACAACATAATGACTTCATATATGTATATATTATGAAGTGGTTACCATAAGTTTAGTTAATATCCATTACCCCACGTAACTGCATTTTTTCTCCTTGTGATAAGAACTTTTAAGATTTATTCTCTTAGCTACTTTCAAATATACAATAAAGTATTGTTAACTATCATAATTATGTTGTACATTACTTCCCCAGAACTTACTTATCTTGTAACTGGAAGTTTGTATCTTTTAACCACCTTCACCCGGTTTCCCCACTCCCACCCAAACCCTCCCCTTTGCAAACAATCTCTTTTTCTCTAATTTTTTTTTCAATACACATACAAGTGAGATCATACTGTATTTGTCTTTCTCCGTCTGACTTACCTCATTTAGAATAAATGCCCTCAAGTTCCCTCCCTGTTGTCACAAATTGTAGGATTTCTTTATTTTTTATGGCTGAATAGTTATTCCAGTGTGGTGTGTGTGTGTATGTGTGTGTGACATTTTTTATCCATCCATCCACTGATGGACATATTTACCCCGTGTTTTGGCTATTTTAAATGATGCTGCAATGAACATGGGCTGACAAAGAGGCCTTTGAATAATGATTTCGTTTCCTTGAGATACATGCCCAGAGGTTGAATTGCTAGATCATACAGAAGTTTTACTTTTAATTTATAAATCTGCCATACTGTTTTCCATAGTGACTGTACCAATATACATTCCTACCACAGTGCACAGGATTCCCTTTCTCCATCGCCCTGATTCTATTTATCTCTTGTCTTTTTGATAATAGCCATGCTAACAAGTGTAAGGTTCATTGTGGTTTTGACTGAATTTCCCTAATGATTAGTGATGCCGAGCATCTTCTCATATACCTGTTGGCTATTTGAATATCTTCTTTGGAAAAATGTCTATTCAGGTCCTTTGTCCATTTTTAAATGAGATTATTAGATTTTTTTGTTTTTGTTTTATTTTGCTATTGAGTTATATGAGATCATTATATATTTTAGACTTAACTCCTAATCAGATATATGATTTGCAAATATATTCTTCCATTGCATAGGCTGGCTTTTTAATTTTCTTGACTATTTCTTTTGCTGTGTACAAGCCTTTTAGTTTGATAGTTTTGATTTACTTAAATTATCAATTACCTTTTAGAATATATAAAAAAAACTAGAAGACATTTTTATTTTACTCACATATTTACCATTTTTGGCACCTTTCTTTCCTTCATTTAGACTTGAGTTTCCATCTGGTGCTATTTTTTTTTTTTTTCAGACTGAATAACTTAATTTGATGTTATTTATACAGATCTACTTGTGATGAATTATCTCAGTTTTTACTCATCTGTAAATGTCTGTCTTCATGTTTGAAAGTTATTTTCATAGGACATAGACTTCGAGTTTACACTGTTTTTCTTCTAGTCCTTTAAAAATGCATTCCACTGCTTTCTGGCTTATGTTGTTTCTGATGACACAGAGGCAGTAATTTTCATCATTATATTCTCCCATATGTAATATATTTTTCTCTCAAGCTGTTTTCATTTTTTCCCTCTTAATCTTTGGTTTGCAATAATTTGAATATTATGTGCCTACTTATTTTCTTTGTTTTTATCTTGTTTGGGGTTTGCTTACTTCTTAGATATATAGGTTAATGTTTTGTTTTATTTTGTTTCAAATTTGGGATATTTTAAGTCATTATTTCTTTTTTTAAATGCTTATTTATTTTTGAGAAAGAGAAGGGGGGGTGGGCAAGGGGCAGAGAGAGAGGGTGACAGGATCTCAAGCAGGCTCTGAGTTGAAAGCAGAGAGCACGATATGGGGCTTGAACCCACAAACCGTGGGATCATGACCTGAGATGAAGTGAGACACTTAACTGACTGAGCCACCCAGGTGCCCCTTAAGTCATTAATTCGTTTTTTTTTTCCTGCCACAGTATCTCATATCTTGCCTTCTGTGTATATCCCATCATACATATACATCAGCTCATATTGTTCTACAGGTAATTGAGGCTTTGTTAATTTTTTTTTTTTCCGGTCATTTTTTCCTCAGGACTTCAGTTTGAATTGTTTTTATTTCCCTGACAACAACAGTGTCCAGTTTGTGTTTTAACCCATCCAGACAATTTTTCATTTCAGTTACTGTTGTTTTGAGTTCCTGAAATTTCATTGTTCTCTGTTTTACAGTTTATTTACCCACTGAAATGTCTCATCTATTCATTAATTAGGGCCACCCTTTAATTTACCAACTATCTTTCAAACAGATTTTTAAAAAATCTGTATCTGTTAATTTTAGTAACTCTATTGTGTGTAAGTCTGCTTTTATAAATATTTTGGCAGGGGGGTGAGAGGCAGGCAGGTTACATTTTCTATTTTTCTACATATATAGAATGTTTTGATTGTGTAATTGATATTTTAAATTTTAATTTTCCTTTTAAAGAGTAAACTATCTTCTGGGAAGACAGCTAATTTATAGGCATGCACTTCATCCTTCCCAGGTTGGATATAAAGGTTTATTGTAAAGAGTACAGAACAACCTTATTCCTAATGCATTTTCTTTCTGGGCTGTGAGTTGAATGCAAAGGGTTTTCAGTGAGAGTGCTCTGTGTTTGCTGCTGAGCACTCCAAAGTCTCCAAGCGTTGTGCAACCTGCAGATTCTCCTTTTGCTTCTCTGTGTGAAGCGTGTCATGTGCTTGCACAGTTAAGCATTGAGCTACAGTCTTGAGAGTCCCTCTACATGGATTGCCAGAGAGCTCTTCTCTCTGCAACTCCAAATCTGGTGGTACTTGTCCTCCAAATTTCAGCCACCACAATAGTCTCAAACTGATTCTCCCTGCCTACTGACATCAGTGATACCACTGTGCTTTTCTAGGGCCTCATTAACTTGCACTGTGATCTCAAAGTAGCCCCCACAGAAAGGTAGGCTTATCCTCTGTATTTATTTTATTTCACTATTTATGTGCTTATCCTGTTATTGTCTGAGAATAGTTGTGTAATACATTTTGTATAGCTTTATAGTTGGCAACAGCAGAGATGCTAGACTATCAACATGTACACCATCTTGTCCAGAAACAGAAGTTTGAGGGGCACATGGGTGGCTCAGCCAGTTAAGTGTCCAACTTTGGCTCAGGTCATGGTCTCACAGATCGTGGGTTTGAGTCCTGCATCGGGCTCTGTGCTGATAGCTCAGAGCCTGGAGCCTGCTTCGGAATTCTGTGGCACCCCTCTCTCTCTCTCTGCCCCTCCTCTGCTTGCTCTCACTCCTCTCCTCTCTCTCCCTCTCTCTCCCTCTCTCTCAAAAATAAATAAACATCAAAAAAATTTTAGAAACAAAAGTTTGAAAATTTCTGTTGTCAAATAATTGGGAATACTTTGGCAAGTAACAATAGAAGTGTACAATAGAGCAACTTAAACTGATTATAGTATTCCTCTCTGTAAAGAAGTTTAAAAATTACATGTACAGGATTTATTGCAGAGCTATAAAAACTGATTATAGAAATAGAAATGCAACCGGCTTTCAAAATCATAGTGGTTCAAGGACCACTTTATTTTTTACTCTTCTTACTTAATTTAAAAATAGAGATGCTGTCCATTATTTTATAAGACTAATCTGAATGACCATAGAAATTGAACTTTGGAATGTGTTTGAAGAAAACAGGAAAAATATTCCATATTCTCAAGTTAATCAAAGTCAAACTATGGAGAGAAAAATGTATTTCAGAATTAAACTAATGTGATTTAGAATCCCCTTAATACAAGAATTCATTTTTTTTAAATCTTGGTTTGTTCTCTTTTGCTTATCATATATTTCTCACTTCAAAGTTTAGATGATTTATGGATTAAAATATATACTCCTAATAGAAGGACTCTTTCCCAACTAACTTTGGAAGTTAAATATTGGTCCTTGTACAATGGATTGCCTGATTTCCCTTTGTGAGTAGCATAAAATACTTCATTTGAGGCATGAAAGAAAAGTAAATTATACTCACTCTACTACAAGCGCCAGTGGTGGTCTCACAGACCGTGAGGATGGAAATGTTCTGAGGCCGGTTTAACC
Source organism: Herpailurus yagouaroundi (assembly GCF_014898765.1). Lineage (NCBI taxonomy): Eukaryota > Metazoa > Chordata > Mammalia > Carnivora > Felidae > Herpailurus > Herpailurus yagouaroundi. The sequence continues at coordinate 13,901,794 of NW_024412395.1, forward strand.
ATCTGACCACTGTCTTCGTATTGCTTACCCATTTAACCATAGTGATATAATATTCTCTAGTTCGGAAACAAAATTAAAACTTACATTTAGAGCCAGAGAACCTGTATGGCACCAATAATATACACTTGTTATTTTATATATAAGGATAAATGAAACACTATAAGGATGCCATATCACATTAATTTCTATTTATGTATGTATACACATCTGCTATTCTGAATACTCATGCACACATAAATACAAATATATGTGTGTGTATGTTAACACATGTACATATACATACAGGTACAAATATACAGAAAATTTGAGAATAAATTTGAAAGTGAATGATATCCCAGAAAGGAAATCCTTGGAAAAATAAAATAATCAAGGTGATAGACATTTATGAATATATTTTTTAATTTTCTATTGATTAACACTAACAGGTGCAATAAGCATAATTTTTTAAGCTATATTCTATTTTTGTAAAAAATGCAACCATTAATTAAAAGGCAAAACTTATTTTTGATTTCACAATTTTTTCTTATACATGATCTCTGTGTTATTTCACTGTACCCAGGGGCCAATCTTATTCTACACACACATGCATACACACACACACACACACACACACACACACACACACACACATAAATATAGACTATACATATATTATAATTTTAAAATCTTATTTAAAACAGTTTAAAATGAAGAAATCAAAATGAGGGAGATGAGGGATATTGAACCTTTGGTATAGTGAGGATGCTAATTAGTGGGGCCCAGAATGTTCTAAGGCTACTTCTAGATTAGGAAAGCTTATATTTTTTTCCTCTTATAATTAGTATATATTTCTTTCATTGTAGATTTTATGTTTAGGAAATTACACACTGTTTCAAAAAATCCTCAACCCATACAAACAAAATACAATTGTCAACAGTGATTCAATTTATTATAAAAAGGAAAAAAAAACTTTCCAACAAATTTGCCCAGTTTCAGAATAGATGAGGTGATTTAGAAATGGCTTGAGAAGTGCCGTCCATAAGCACTGTCTTAAAATTAATCCACCCAGTTTTTATATGATTTAGAAAAAAACCACCTATGGGAGAAAAGCTTTGTGATACAAATCACCTGTCCTTAGACAAAGGTGGGTTAGACATTTAGTTACATGAATCTTACGTTTCTAACGTTACTGAATAACTACCACTTTCTCCAGAAAACCTGTCAGCCCATCAGAGTGAAGGTGTCAGTAGAAGGGCAAGCAAAACTTATCATACAGTGAACCCTGCCATATTTTCTTCAGCAATCTCTTCAAGACATCTGGCACCCTTCAACACCAGCTAAGTCTCACTTGAAACTTGCCAAGAAACCCACTGAAATCATTACATGAAGTTCTCTAAATAGCTAACAAAGGCAACTTTGAATCAAATACGCAACTGGTTTAGGATCAGTCTTTGGGATTCTTCAAAGAATGATGCCCTGTTCATTTTTACTGTGTTTTGTTTAAACTATTTTGCACGCATTATCATGTTCAGCAGTGTGAATATCAAAAAGGGGGAAATATAGGTACTAACCTCTAATAGATTTCTCTAGAGGATTTAGCATGGAAGAAAATGATAGTGGATACTATAATCAGGAAAAGAAATGCTGAATTCTGACAATATATATTTCTAATTGCTGCAAATGTTATTCACAATTAAAGTTAAAAAATAGTGATTTTTTTTCAAGAAAAAATAGTGTGATTATTGTAAACAACTGACCACAGACTACAAAATCACCGAGGTTAATTTATAGAAAAATCTAGATAGAACTGGCATACATAAATTTTCAAACCCAATCAGAAATTTGTCTTAATTAGCTAAAGTGAGTAATATTATATATTGTGCCAAATGAGATGACAACCAACATGAACAATTTTTAAAATAATTAACAGCGGCCACAACAAACATAATTTCAATATTCATCTTAAGGGTTTTCCCTTCCAAAGTAGCCCTTAAGTGTAATGTTGCAAGAACATCCTCTTTATAATGTCTTCACAGACATTGATACATATTTATTATCTACAATAGAAAATCTTGACTTTTAACAAGGATTTCATGTTAGTAAAACAACTGAAATTCAACGAGTGCAAATCTGGTGAATAAGTGATTTTTAAAGGGGAACACTAATTTAGGTGTAAAATAAAGTTAAAATAATTAATTTATATTCATACCACTTAACATTTCTCTTTGATTAGATAATGTGATTAGTGTGTTTGTATGTAATGTGTCTTATGCCTACAAGCACAATTTACTGTGATGCCATCTATCTTAGGATATACCCTTATTTATAATCTGAAAGATGAGAGTTCTCCCCAAAATTGAATTTATAAGGTTTATCAGGGGTAACTTCAAACCACTGAAATTTCCACGATAAAGTGTTGTGATTATCTAAAATGAAAGTTAAAGTAAAGCTTCGCACATAAGAAGTAAGTCACACCCTGTATTCTTTCTTTCCTTGTCTCAGGATCCTAGGTGCACTTCTCCTTAGTTTGCTCATAAGTAATCAGGCTTCCTCAAATGAGGGAATAGGGAAGGGCCCTTACCTGGAAATCACATTCCTTGGCCTGCCTGCTGCTGATGTCCTCCTGGAAATCCATCTCAGGAACACATTAGATCTGGTGTCCCACGACCAGTGACCAGCGGAATTGTCCCTTCCTTACAACTGGCTTTCCTGCTTGTTCCTAGTCTCCATGGCTCTGGATTACCCAGGAAGTCCTCGAGGAGTTCATCCTCTTGAGCCACAGAGACAGAGACAAGCAGGTTAGAGGGATTGCACTCAAGTCAAGAAAGACTTTGTATCAGCTGGGTGGTCTGGCACAGAAGATCTAATTGTTCACAAGGGCACGTGGTATGGAGGCCCCAGCATCATCAGCAGACAGGTACAATGCTAGAAGTCACACCTGCGTTTTCACTGGCTTCCTGTCCAATCACTACTCTAAGTTCACAACATAATCTTTGTACGTATATGGTGGCACCAAACTCTCTCTCTTCCATAGTACGGGATCTCTACCCATAACTGTATGGTCATGGCATGCGTGACCAACTCATCGCTAGTCAATTCCAAAGACTTCTGTTAATAACTATGCATTATTGTGCTCGCTTCGGCAGCACATATAATAACTATGCATTACTTGTAAGAAGGGTCACTTAGGACATTTCTATGAACAGAGAAATTGTTATTAACTTGATTCTCTTGGAAGAAACAACATTCCTTGGCAGAAAAAAAAGATACAGTATAGACTAGACATACTTCAACGATACAGGAAGGACAAACTAGCAAGTCAAAGACACAGAGTAAGGAGAAACTACAGATAAAACATTACTGTTTCTCCTCAGCCTGGAGATATCTGAATACAAAGGATAATCACTTCCTCAAAACAATCTGGAAAATGCCTAGAACTTAAATATATATTTTTAAAATTTTACTTATAAATTCCAGCAAAGATAAGGAATGCTTATAATACCTTACACTCATAGTGTAAAAATTTACAAGATGTTACTTCCCCTTAAGATGAGATGAATTATCGGGGGAGCCTGGGTGACTCAGTAGGTTGAGTGGCCAACTCTTGATCTTGGCTCAGGTCACGATCTCACAGCTTATGAGATCAAGCCCTGTGTCTGGCTCTGTGCTGACAGCACGAATCTGCTTGGGATTTTTTCTCTCCCTCTCTGTTCCTCCTCCACTCATAAGAGAGTGAGGCTGCTGTCTCTCTCAAAATCAATAAATAAACTTAAAAAAAAAGATGAGGTGAATCATCTAACTCCCAAATGGGTCTGGAATGTTCATGAAGGGGCATTATCTTATTTCCTACTGTGCTACATTCTGAAGAATCAACACAGACAATAATTAAACAGTATAAGCTGAATTACTGTTGAAGAAAAGTTTCATTCATGATCTGAATTTGTTTGATAAAAGATCTTTAGCTGAATCACAAATATGCTTTTTGGAAAAAATAAAGAAGTATGGGGGAAGGAAAAAGGAAAACAAATTATGCCTTTCTCCAAGCTATGGTATCCTTTTATTTTTAAAACCATATAAATGGATAGAAATTTATTTTACATTCTTTGAGTAGAGTTTAAGTATCTGATTGAAGGGAAGATCTACTGAATGCTGATTCTACCTTGGGGACATATTTCTATTATAATTATGAACATTAGTTGTTATAAATCAATCAATCAACCAAGTAAAGAATCAACAGACCAAAACAAATGACCTAATGTCTTCAAATTCTATACAAACCTTGCTCTTTGGAACAGGAATGAAAGAATACAAGCTTATAAGGTAGCTCAAGGCCTAAGAGACCCTTTTTCTATTTATAAGTCTTCCTCCCCATATGGTATGCACATATATATTCAATTATTATTATTGTCATGATAGTGATTTTACGAGAGGGAAAAAAAAGCTAGGAGATGGTCATATATGAGGTTCAGATTTAGTGGAAAAAAAGAAAAAGAAAAAAAAGATAGTTCATAAATACACAGAGCAATTGAATAAGAGTCATGTATTGATTGCCGTTGTGCAGATCTGAAGATATTATAAAAATATAGTAGATGTTTAGACAGCATACCCAAAAAAGGAGTAGATATGTAAATTATTATGGGGTAAATTAACTATTTGGGTATTCTGCTACTGAGAGTTTAAATAGAATTTCAAATGATATGGGTAGCTATGAAACCATATGTTATGAACACAACGCAAACTCCACAAAAAAGAGAGCATATGATGGTCTTAACAGAGCATGGGGAAAGGACGAAGGTAATAAAATTAATTTATGCTTGTTTACATTTACACATTAAAAAATAATGATTTGTATATCTTGGAATTTGTAGGAATACGGTCACTAATAAATATGAGAATACTGGTACTGATAGTTGACAACAAAAATTTACTTTATATATTTACATATATGATTTTTTAATATAAAAAAGAATTTGAGGTAGCTTAGAAAGATTTAAGAATAACATGATAAAGAAAATTAGAAAGAGAAAAAGGATAATACGAGAGGGAAACAGGTGTTACCAAAGGTAAGCGTCATGTCCAAAGTACACTAATGCAGTTACATGACTCACCGTACACATAAGAAAAATATGGGAAGTTTTCAGGAGAAGCACATGCATCAGTTTAGATAAATCATAGATGTGTGTATATGTTTGCATATGAGTGTGTATGTGTATGTGTCTGTATAGAAATAGAGATACTGAAAGACACACACACACACACACACACACACACACAGGAAGAGACAGAAACAGAGAGGCAAAGAGACAGATAGAAACAGCACCAGACACAGACAGAACACTGTATAGAAATAGAGAGATTTAAAGAAAGACACACACACACACACACTCAGAGAGACAGAGAGGCAGAAAGACAGAAACAGAAACAGTACTAGACACAGAGACAGAACACTTCTCACGTGGCTTCAGAAAAATCATTGTGTTCTGGCGGGGACATCTCCAACCTATGCCTAAACGATGATAAACTTCTTAGAGCAAATATATTCTTAAATTATTTGTATGGAATACTCTCTGTTTGCCAGGTCCATTCTCCAACTGTCCCTCTGCAGTTTCCAGAGGCTGGCCTCTACAGTGAGCATGCCTTGACAGTGGAAGGCCTCTGCAGGATACTCAAAGATTGAGAGGAGAGAGAGTTCAGGGTATTAATTCCCGGGACCCACTCACTATTAGGGTATGGCTTGGCAATGACTGAATTGCTTAATCTGTGGACACATCCTACTGGTCCATCCTATTCTTCAGAACTACAGGCTTCTGGATTCATAACAGCCTGTGCTTCATTCCTTTAGTCCTGGGACCACCATACCTGTCCCTGATAGCCGACTTTAAATTGCTTTCCCATCCTTTGTGTTTCCCCTTAATCCTGCCCACATTTTTGATAATAGTCCCTTAATTAATTGCATTTCACTTACCCGCCTTGGGTGTGCCATTTTGTTAATTTTTAGGACCCTGACCATTCAATTATAAAAACCAGTACACTCTTTAGATCTCTCACTAGGAGGGCACAATAGTTTTCTAGCTAATTTCTATATGGCTAAAATACTAAGTATTATATATTAGAGATGTTAATAAACCTAAAACAAAATCAAAGAAAACATAAAAGTTTGGTTTCCATCTCATGTGAAGCTAGAGGAATGCAACTTTGTTTGATTCACATCATGGATATATTTATTTTGTTCATGTTTGTGTGTCTCTGGACCTAATACCTGTACATAGAGCATCAAGTGCTCTAAAATGATCTAAAATTCATTTATTACTCCTCTGTGAACTGGATTGAAGCTCTCTACCAGAAACAAATGAGTAAGGGAATACACTTCTGTAAAACTGAAGCAGGAGAAATATTTTAAAGTATCAGTTTTAAAGTAAATTTTGATCTTGAGTTTTTCAACAAAAAGCACACATTTCACGTGCTCTTCACATGCACTTAATGTGAGGCCATGAGGCAGAAAAAGCCAAATTGTTTGGTGCATTGTATATATAAGTTAATACATGACTCTCCCAAAATTGTAGACCAAATTCATCACTAAGTCAACATACCTGAATTACATTTAAGAAATCTTTCTTCACAAGATTCTTCCTCACTTTTAGCGAGATCTTTTATATTATTGCGCATACATACATACACACAGGCACACACATACATACATCCCTTTTCGGCATGGGTGACTAATTTTATCATATTGTACCTCAAATATTACAGATATACACTTAACTAGTAACCCAATAAATGACAATTGATTCTATCTTTAAGAATTTTTGTGTTTGGTGACATTGCTATATCCTATTGGGTGAACTCTCTAGCAGCCTCTTGGGTTATAAGGTCAAGGTCCAGAATCACCACTTTTTCTCAGAAGACTGGATATTGTAAAGTTGACTTCCACTTCAAAGATTTCAAATGATTAATGAAAATGAAGTGTGTGTGTGTGTGTGTGTGTGTGTGTGTGTGTGTGTATTACTTTAAGATGAAGTTTTTCAGACCCAGAGAGAGAGAGAGAGAGAGAGAGAGATTTGCCCAAGGTCACCTAATGAAATGATGGCAGAGATTTGACTCAGACACCCCAGTCTAGTGATCTTCTCTGTTAATTAAGAGCATTAAAACAAACTGAAGAAAAAGACAAGAGCTCAGGACATAAAATACAAATGGCTTCCATCATTATTTCATCTGTGCTTAATTCCTTCATGGCTAGCAGACCGAGTGCGGAATTAGAGTTCCTACCTGATTTGGCCAACTCTATTGCCTTCTAAATGTTAATTCCAGTGGTCCTGTAAGGTCTTCCATCATGACCTGCATGAAATGCTCTGTAACTTGTAGGAGGCTTTACCACATTTTCTACTTCTGCTACCAACTAATCTTGGGGTTCAATTTTCTCCCCGAGCCTCATCTTTTCCATCACTAATAGGAACAAATTATATTAGGTAGTTATGGGTGCCCTACTGGTGTAAGCCTTCCATAAATTTTTAATAACTTTATAAGTAGGAAACATTTCCACATACTTCAAGCTATAATATCTGTGAAAATCCCCAATTCTGATAAAATTTTCCTGAATACATTGATGGATCAACGTTTGAGTGGAATTTATAGGTGAATCAATCCCCTAGGACTGATTGTTGATGGCATCAAAACAAAGTTTGAGCTTAGCCCCATATCATCCAATATAGTGTGAAAGTATTTTCCCAAGTCAGCTACCTATTCCTTCCCCAGGACCTTTGTAAAGTTTTAAAGGGCTGCACTATTTGAAAGAACACCCTTGAAGTTTGAGACCACTCTGAATTTCAAAATCCACATGGATATTTGATTCACTGTTCACTACTAGAAATTTTGCTAATATTAAAATGATGCTTCTGACACATAAAGTGTTTCTTCTATTTCCATTCAAACTTCCTAAATAAGAAGGCTTCTTATGTAGGATGTTTTAAAACAACATCTCATTACATTTCCCTGCCTGGAGAAGAAACCTAGGGAATCACTCCCAAGTTATAGGGAGAATTTCTTCTGGAAAAACCACACAAATTCTAGGAAGACTGTACTCTTTTAAAGAAGATCTCTTTTCAGGTCCTTTTAAAAGAGGCATTTCCAGGAAGAAAATTCAATGGAAAATTATCCTTTGCTCCCATCTCCCTGTCACATCTCCTGCAAAAGGCCCAATTCTCAGTATCACTACATTTAGTCATTTTGTGGTGCTGCTAATCACTTGGAAACTTTAAATGCTCCCTGAGAACAAGAAATCCAGAATGAGTTCATTCCTGCACTAATGGGACAACCTCAGATTTATTTTCAAGTGGATTTGTTGAGCTTATCACCTCTCTCTAAATTGCAACAAAATGATAATTGAAGTTAAAGTAACTATTTCCAAGTAAAAATAAAATGGAGATTGCATACCTTGATTTAAAGCTGTCAGGTGGCATGAGTTCCAAAGTATGAGTTGGTCCATATAGGTTTACAACATATAATTTGATGGTTGGGTTCATTTGACCTGCCTTTGAGAAAATGAGAGTGGTAATACAAACATATTAAGCATTAAATTATATTGAAAAGGAAAGTGTTTTGATTCCTTTACAATTCTGCATTAGAATACGGAAAAAGTTTAATTTCTCTAAAGTAGAAATGATTTCAAATTCAACAACCTGATTGCCTTCAATTGTCTTTGTAGATTGCTGTTTCTCAAGCATTTTAGTCAGACAATTAAAGGTGATGGAAAATCATGATGGCTTTATTCATTAGGCATCGCTACTGTGTTCTTTCCCTAGGATAACACCAGAAGGGCTGGCTTTACAAAACAATGAGTAGAACAAGCTGCTACTTACATTATAGGATAAGAAATGCAATGAGAGAAAAACTTAGCTAATTAAAAGAAGAAGAAGAAGAAAACGAAGAAGACGACCTGCCAGTCTAGGTAGCACATGCTTAAAATTCCCCAATACCTAATCCCTTCCATTGCATTAAACATTCCTAGATTTCCTTTTAAACTGTAGTGAACACTACATGGGGTACAAGTGCCCCTTCAGAGGTGGTGGGCCACAGAGCATACTGCCCTCACTAACTACCGAGCTAGAGCAGTAGAAAGACAGTGGTAAGAATAGGTAATAACTAGCCTAGAGCATTAGTATGTTTCTGGCTCACAGTATATAGTAAAGGCATTACGTTAATCAACCTACTAAATATTCCTACTTCCCACTTAAGATATAATTATAACCCTTTTCCAGGTGACAATGGAGAAGCCAAGCAAACAGTGGAAGATGGGATATCTAATAACTGAGGAAGCCGGCATGTAAACCCGGGATGCTCTTCCCTGCTGCAGTTATGTGTCAGTGCATTCCTAGGCAATAGTTTCCAAAGTCTTTCTAAATATACTATGAAATCATAGGGGGAAGAAATGGGACCTTTTACCAATATATTCCAAGCAGTTTGGAATGAATACAAGAATGTGTATGTGAATAAATGACTTACAGAATCAGTTGACTACTGGTGGTGCAATGTGTTTCTGAACAAAGTACCGATGTGTTGTTGGGGTGTGACTGATGTTTTAGGAGAAGGCTATCTGAGATATACAAAGAAAGACAAGGAAATTAAAACTGGGTTAAATTAGAAGACTGACAAAATCTAAGGAGGATGATAAAAGTGATTTAAAGAGGAGAATGAAGATGAAAAATCCATGTCCAAGTAATTGGCATTGATAAAACCCGAAGTTGAACAGGACCAGAAGCAACGTAATGCATTCCACCAACACTCAGTAATAGCTCCATGAGAACTGTGTTATTAGGCTATTAAATATGACTAGCATGGAGGGAAAGGCAAAGGGACGAATGGGTGAAGCACAGAGGAATTTTAGGGCAGTGAAAAATACTCTGTGATACCATAATGATGGATACATGTCACGTGTTTGTCCAAATCTACAGAATGCACGACACCAAAAGTGAACTGTAATGGAAACTATGGACTTTGGGTGATTATGATATGTCAGTGTAGCTTCATCAGTTCTAGCAAAGGCACCGTTGTAGTGAGTGATGCTGATATTGGGAGAGGCTATGCATGTGTGCGTGCAGGTGGCATATGGAAATTCTGTCCCTTTCTCTCAATTCTGCTGTGAACCTTAAACTGCTCTAAAAAATAAAGTCTTAATAATAAACAAAAATAACTAGCACACCTGGGGAAGTGTATCATACACAGGTCAGAGGTTCTGAGCCAAAGAAAGGGGTCAGGAATGTCTTCCACTACAGAAACAATGCTATAAAGAGAGATGATGGCAATGGTTCATATACTGAAGGGCTTCCTGGAAGAGAAGCCATGATCCTGCCTCATGGAGTAGGATCTGGTGTCAGATTTTATGAAGTTTTTCATTATTTTAAAACCCTCAAGTTCTGGGCACATCTGTCTCGGACAGTTTAGTTTTATGCCACACACAGGAGCTCCCTTTCACATCACTACTGTTTCAATTTAATTGTCGTGACCCTCCCTGAAAAAAAACGGCCTTATCCGTTTTTTCAATCTAACCATTTCTTTAGTTTGACCACATATACTAAAAATTAGAGCTGGGATACAATATTTAGTAGTGCCATTCAAAGTGTTGAACTTTGACCAGCAGCAAGTATCCATCAGTATCACCTGGCATCTTAGAAACACAAATACTAGGCCCACACAAACTCAAAATCAGACTCTATAGTTGTGGGCCCAAGATTCTGTGTTTTAACAAGACTCTCAGATAGCTATAATTAGTATGCAAATTTTATAAGACACTGATATATATGTATATATTTTTTCAATAATATATATTATTGCTAGTATATGTAGTAATACATATATATTCAATAATGTATAATATGTAATAACATATAATAATATATAATATTGTATACATATATACACATATTGGATACATATGTAATATATACATGTATATATTATATATTACAGTTCAGTGGTTACCAAAGGTGTTAACCTGGTTCAGAATTACCCAGAGGGCAGGAAGGCTTCTTTAATAAGATTTAACCAGGGGCGCCTGGGTGGCTCAGTCGGTTAAGCGTCCGACTTTGGCTCAGGTCACGATCTCGTGGTCCGTGAGTTCAAGCCCCGCGTCGGGCTCTGGCCTGATGGCTCAGAGCCTGGAGCCTGCTTCTGATTCTGTGTCTCCCTCTCTTTCTGCCCCTGCCCCGCTCATGCTCTGTCTCTCTCTGTCTCAAAAATAAATAAAATGTTAAAAAAAAAAATTAAAAAAAAAAAAAAGATTTAACCAGCATTTCTCATGTCACGGGACATGACTATTATTTACTGAATATAGATGATGGGCAAGATGTTAAAGATCCTCAAGTATTGTTTGATTATCAAAAATGAGACAATACTTCCCTGAGAATATGTCACAAGTCAGCAGTTTAGAGTCAAAGTAGGTTTCCCTTCTGTAGCTTAAAAATAGCTCATAATTTTGTCACATAGACTAACAAAACAGTAATTTCTAAAAATGTCTAAAGTTTAAAAAATGTCTAAAACAGTATATAGTAGCAAATTAAAAAGATAGCTATCATAAAGACATTGAATTTTCTAGTTGGTGAAAAATTGTGCCTATTACTTTTTATTTTTCAATAAACTCATTTAGAAAAAGAGAAATTAAATTGATTTTTTGTCAGTTCGTATCAATGATGAATAATTTTATGACATACTTTGTCAAAGACACAGATGGTATTTACCATATCATAAGATAGTTTTTTGTTCATTTGTTTGTTTTTAATGTTTGCAACTCTGCTATGCTTCTACCTGTATGGGATCACCAATAACCCTGTTAGCTTTTACATGAAAACAAACTAAAATTTGTGTACACATGTGGCCAATTTTAGATAAAAAACAAACATTAGGCTATTTCCAAAATTCAGCTGTCCATCAGCCTATAATCTCAATTAGATTTTTATCTCTCCATGGAGTTTTGAAATTAAGTGCACACTGCAAGTTCATTCACACCTTTCAATATCTGGATCATTTCAATACTTCGCAAATTAGAGGAGTTCATCTATTTGCTTTTTACAGTCACATTTTCCAGAAAGACTGCATATCTACAGAATCCTTCCTCTATAATTCTGAAACACAAGCCTCAATAATAATTAACCTTATTTTACTGGCAACTAAATTGTCATTAAACGAGATAATGCTTTAATTAAGAAGATTAACCTGAGGTTACTGAGATAGAACTGTGCATCTCTTTTGTGCTGAATTGCTAATGATAGGGTATTTTATGAGTTCTGAATCATGCTGAATTAAGTAAAATACAAATATATTTGTTTAGTGTAAGTATTTCATTAGTAAATCTGACCACATTGAGTATTTGCTGCACTTATTTTAATCTAGTTTAATTTGAAGCACAATTTAGTGTGACTCTATGAATTACTTCAATGTCTAAAGTACTACTTTTTGTAAGTTTATTGCAAAAGTAAGAGCAAATCAAAATAATACAGTTGTTAGTGGAAGAACTGACAAATGTTTTGTTTTTTTTTACACCAGAGTGGAAAATAATGACTTTCAAAGTTTAAGTAATTTATCCAAAATGATACTGAAACTTATTCTGAGAACAAGGATCAAGCTCAGACCTACTTTCTTCCAGTCCTATGGTCTTAAGTACCTGGGCAGGCATTCCTACTAAAAACCTCCCGAGGATTTACGATTCTTTCTCTTGGCATGGCTGCTAGAATAGCTAATGTTTCTTTGTGTTTAATACTCCTCAGTGGTGGTAATTAACACACACTCAGGACTTTTACCTTGCATTACCTGTCTTTATCTATGTATCTATTATTTATATATCTTATGTATCCATCCATCCATCCATCACCTATCTCTCTCTCTCTCTCTCTCTCTCTCTCTCTCTCTCTCTGCTTGCCTACCTACCTACCTATCTATCCATCTATCTATCTCATGTGTAAGACTAAGAATCATATGTATATCTTACTAAGTCATTAGGAGTAAATGGAGCAAACAGAGCTACACATATATTTCTTAATTTGACAAGATGATATTTCGATTCCAGGTATGTCCTCAGATATATAAGTTAACCTCTGGTAGTTTTACAAAGAGGGACAGAATCAATAAATTTGAGTTATTTCCCTGTTCTTAAAATAACTCTGACTTTTATAGAAGGACTTAGCCTTTTAGAGAGCTCAGTTTGTCCATTTATAAATAGAGGCAATTGTGAAGAAGTCCAAATAAGGAAAAAAAAAAATAGTGAAACTATCCCTGAAAATATGAAGTATATTATTAGCACACATGATTTACATAATAGCAAAGATTATTTTATGCCTAGCTTTATTATTGAGAATTATAAAATAATTAACCTATTAATAACAAAACATCTAGATTTATCAACTCAGTATTTTCTGAATCAAATTTCTCAGATATTTCTATTTGTTTATGTGTTTGCCTCAGTCTTTTAAAATTATGAGGTCTAGGAGTGTCCCAGTTCATGCATCAGCAGCCTCTAACTGAGAAGGCAATTTGAAAATGCACCTATTGCGTATGGTTCTTAGCGTGAGTCCTACAATTCCCCACTCCTCTTGGGACATGAATTACAAAAAAAATTGTTTCTTCCCTGGGGCCGATTTTATTTCCTTTTTGCAGTGAACAAACTAAACAGTTGTGTGTGAATATCTTGCCTATTCACATATGCTTTTCACAATATGCCACTTCATTTTGTATTTAAATTGTCAGGTGAATTTTCATTATCATAAGTAAATCAAATGATGTGAGAATTAATACATTTGAGAAGTCTTTTCAGTCATTTTTGGGGGGAAAGATTCAGTTATGCCTTATAGGAACAAACTGTCATTCGTAAAACATGGCTAAATCTATATTAGAGAAGTCATAAGTTGTGTACTTGAAGTACAATAAAAATCTCTTCGTGAATGTGATTATTTTGTTGTTAGGCTAGGTTGCCATTTTCTCCTGAAGAGCACAGAATATATACGGCTTCTAACTTATATCCAGAAAAGACCTACACATAATATTTCAAAATCATAAAATTAGATTCCTCTCAATTCTCCTGTCTTTCTCAGCTATAAGCCAGTCGTTTAATACTACCTACAGTCTACGGAAGGAAGACAAGATTGAGAGAAAACAAACAAGCAAGGAAACAAAATCCAAAAAACAAAACCACAACAGATGGTACCGAATCTCACTGAGTAAACAATCTTCTTATTCCTGACTCTCTATATTCAAGCCAGCCTCCTTCCTTCCTTCCTTCCTCCCTCCATATCCTTTCTTCCCACCCTCCTTCCCTTCCTTCCTTTCCTCTCTCCTTTCCTTTCTCCCTCCCCTCCCCCCCCCCTCCCCTCCCCTCCCCTCCCCTCTCCTCTCCTCTCCTCTCCTCTCTTTCCCTACCTTGAGTAACTTGGGTCTGGTAGATGAAAGGAAAATAAAGAAAGTCACCCCTACCCAGACCATGCCTTCACTGCAAGTATAGAATAACATGTGTCATGGGTAATTTGTCCAATACTTTGACCAATTAATGTAATGCACAAGTTGAAAGGTACAAAACCGATCATGCTTGGGAAATATAAAGTACAACACACGAAAGGAATGGCTTAAAAATAGCTTCTAAATCGAGTTAGCAGCCATCTCTTACCAAATTAAGAGGTGAACTGTGTAAACTGGAATTTAAAAACTTTCCTATAAAACATCTTTACATGATTAATGCATAAGGGTCCTCACTTATGAGACTTTTTCTTTGTAATATCATCATGGGGTAAATACACCTTTAAAAATAGAACTTAAGGTATCAAAAATGCCATACAATAGAAAAAACAGTTACACTCCAGATGTTTTGCAACCTGCTCCCTACTTGAAAATGGTTTTGCTCTCTGGGCAAGATTTCCATATTTGCCTCACTCAATAAAACAATTCCATCTATCTTAGCCATGCCTGGCTATGGCTCTACCCCAGCATGTTATAAAGTATGTTCCAGAGTATGCTCTGCCAAAATAATGCTGATGTTAATACTAATACTAATAAATTCCTTATAGAGATTCTTTATGCTTAGTCTATTCCTTACTGGAGATACTTTATGCTTAGTCAATTTTTTATGGGAGATTTATAATACACATTAACATATAGTATATTAAATGCTCTACGAAATAATCTGAGAGAAGTGGGATTTTTCTTTTTTTTTTGACTAAGAAATTTCAACTCATTTAACCATGAGACTTTTTCTTCCCTTATAACACCTATTACCAAGTAGAACATGACAAATGTTAACAAACAGAATGTACTTTTGGAGAAACCTGTGCCTTAGCATCAGTGCTGCCCCTTATGTCTTCTCACCTTTTTTCTAACTGGGAAGGTGAGGGAAAACAAGAATGAGAGCATCAAAGGGAAATAAATGCAGCAAAAGTGACCGTTCCCAAGCCCTCAATCATCTCTACCTCTTCCTACCAGAACAGTGTGTATAGGCTACTGCAAGCTCTAAAAAGATGAGTCAGCTGACCAGTAGGAAAAGCTTCTTTTTTTCTGCAAAGACAATTTGTTCACGAACCAAGGATACTATCAATCAAGTCAATGGTGCAGAGAGAGAGAACAAACTAGTACTTCTATGATACTTACCTTAGGATATGGATACTGCTTTCCTTTGGGATACAATGCTCCGGTAAATTGAGGAATAATCATGTTAGGCACCAACGAGTCATTTATCATCAGGAAGGCAAGCCTTTCTCCATCTGGTGACCACCAGTGGGCAATATGAGAATGCAGAAGTTCCTCTAGAATAAATGAGTGTTATTTGAAACCAACTGTAGAGATGTGGGCTCAGTGACCCACAAACATCTGTCCTTGAAATCTCCATTGCACATATACATTTTTTTTCTATGCGGTGTGTTGGGTTTTATCAACATCATGAAGAATTCTTTATTTCTGAGTTACCCGTTTAGTCCCAGGGGATGCAGATGCAATGGAAAGAAAGGATGAAGCAATGAAGTCAGGATTTCACAGACCGTCAGCAAATGTGAAGAGAGAAATGAAAGCACTATTGGAATAAAAAGACTAAGAACAGGAACTGAAGACTGAGATATGGCATAAAACCATATTCATGTCACCATTCATTTATATTTGCATTCGATCATATCTCCATCATCAAACAAGTTGAATTTCGGCATTTGTCAATGCCTTGACAAACTAGATTCGTGAAATTATTTTGAGCTCTCAGGAAATAGAATAAGAAATATATTGGATATCATTCATGTGACCAGATCCACTATTCATTTGTCTATACCTGCCTTCTGTCCCAGTAAGTTAACTTGTATCAACTACAGTAAAAGGGCTGTCATGCTTTCCAGAGCATGGCCATTAGGGTACAATGGCAAGAGATTAGAAGGAGAAGAGTGAAATCAGAGTATTTGCTCCCTTGGCCTTATCCTGCAATGTCACTTCAGGCTTGCTGTATGTTTTAAATAATGTCACTACTCCTATGGATGCAGTCTTTTCCATGAAATGTTCTCCTTTTGTATCTTGTAATGCATGGTTCATCTCTATGGACATAGGGGTGGTATAATAGCTTGGTTGCTACTGGTCTAGATTATATCTCTGTCCTTTATGGTTTCACTTCATAAATGTGGTCTCGTTGTAAATAGATCTTCTTCAGAATGTGCCAGCTCTTTCCTTTTGGTACCTTGACAAATGCCGTGAAGAATACCAGCAATAGACTCAGAAAAGGGACCTTTAAAGTGAGATTTTGAGATTACCTTGGAGATCTATATCTGTATCTATATCTGTATATCTATATCCATCTATATCTGCACTACCTTCGATGTAACAATCACCCTTCCAGGAAGGAATTGGAGCATAAATAATCCGTAGCAAAGGATGGAATCATGAGTAATCCACTGTCACTGGTGATGACACAGAATGAAATGCAGATAGAGAGGAAAGGTTTGGGGAGGGTAATTGGTGGTGGCACTTGATTTCCACAACAATGGCAACTCTAAAGATTATAAAGTGAAGTTCACATGGTTCATATGACACCTCAGGGAGAGTACATAGACATAAACTGAAATTGAAACCATGACTGCAAAATCAGTGATACAAAAAAGATCATCAGGGCATCTTTGAAGGAGTCTGCCTCTTCTGTAGTTGCAGGTAAGGCAGAGGTCCAAGAGTACACAGCAAGGGTTGCAGGGCTACAGCACAAATTTAGTGGCTCAACTCTGTGTGTGTTTGTTTGTTTGTTTAAGCTAAGACAGAGATATTAGCGGAGAAGTACTGGGACCCTGGCACATAGGATAAAGATGCTTAGGTAAATGTGTGCAGTATGCTTATGCTTTCTGGACCAGTCTCATAAATAAAACATTTTATAGTGGAATGTTGCTGTATGTGTCTAATTTTATGGCTGAAGATGCTGAACCTGAAAATTCCCACAAGTCTTCTTGCTGACAGAGGCAGCCTCTATCCAAGGGAGGGAGACATCCTCTGCATAAAGGCAGAGTGAAGATAAATCCCTGTAAAGTTTATGAGTTCTATATCCCTAGGGGAGAATTTGGAGATCTAGTAGCATAGTACACACCGAGATATATCTTCTAAAGTGAGAGAAAATTTGTTGGAATTGTACTCATGCAAAAGTGAAGAGGGAATAGATTCTTCAGATTCTGAAGAAACAGCTTAAAGCATATTCGCATATGATGCCCTGTTCTACTTCCCAGACAACCTGTGAAGCTGCCTGTTCTGAGCAGAGTCTGTGCAAGAAAGGGCTATGCAGCACATCAAGGCCATGGTACAACCCTTTCTGCCACCTTTACCTTGTGAACCAGCAGATACAATGTTAATATAAATATTCATGGTAAACAGAGATGCTGTGCAGAGCTTCTGACACTCACTATATGGCAATCAAAACATAGATATTACAGGCTTTAGAGAAAGGCCATTTCCTCCTGTGCTGATTAATGTTCTCTATTTCAAAAGCAGATCTCTACTGGGGACTTGCAGAAGCAATTAGTCTGACCATGGGATGCCAAGTGTCTATGCAACCCCGATTGCCCATCGTGCACTACATGTTATCCGATTCACTGACCATAAAACTAAACACATAAAGCAATATCCCACTGTAAAATAGAAGGGGTATATATGCGACTGGGACAGAACACAGAAGTAAAATGCCCAGAGTACTGCATCTTCTGCTTTACTCTGTCTCCTCAGCTCATGTCAAAATCTCAAGATGTGTTTTCTAATACACGTTGACAGGGGAGGAATAAATGCAGGCCTGGTTTATGGGCAGGTCTGTATGATGTACTTGAAGACTGTGAAATTGGATAGGCTCTGTACTACAGTCTGACTGAAGAAGGGCATTAAAAGACCAAACTAAACATAAATCCTCCAAGTTGGCAGACTTTTGAACAAGATACTTAGTTTTCTACCTTTTGTGGAAGGAGAATTGGCTTGAAGGAAGCATGGGTCCACCCTGACTCATGCACGGTAACTAACAAAAGACCTGATCAGCGTTATGGGAAGACTAAAATTAGAAAACTAGTGACAAGGAAATGTAGGGAAAGATAACTGCATCCATCTATCAGGAGGGGTAAACATGTAAAAATGTGAAGATAGTAGTGTCCTACTTGATATCCTCTCCTCCACTGCATACCAGAGGAGGCTCTCAATCATCAGATGGACAATATGACTACTAAGTACAGGTCAGTCTGCTTGGGCTCCCACCATTACCTGCCAACAAGAGTGGCTGTCATTAAACTCTTGATATGGCATGATTTCCCAACAGAACCAGCTGGCTACCTGGTGACAGGTAGATCACATGGGAGCCATTCCATCAAGAACGGGTAGCATTTTGTCATTACAAAGACAGACACGTACTCTGGTTTAGATATGCCTTGGTTGCTTAACGTCCTGTCAGCACTGCTATTCATGGGCTTGCAGAACAGCGCACCCATTATCACAATGATTCACCCACATCACCACCGAACAGAAAAGATTTTATAGCAAAAAAGAAGGGCAACAGGCTCAGACCATAAAATTCAGTGTTCTCCATTAGCTATATGTACCTGGCTTGATGGAAGGGTGAACTAGTCTTTTCTACCTCGGTTTTGGCCCTATAACAACCTTAAAGTTAGGATGTCATCATACATGTGTTTCTCTTGCATAGCCAGGAAGCACAGATCTGGGAACTAAGGGGTAGGAGTGTAGCATTCTCTTTCACCATCACCCCACTAACCCACTGGACACTGGACATATTTTGTTTCTTGTACTCAAGATAAGGAGATCAGTGGTTTTAGAAGTCCAAATGCCTGAGGGAGGATTGCTTCTAACAGGAAATGTCATAATCATGTTCCTCTGAATTAGAAGCTGAAATTTCCCCCTGACCATTTGGGGCTCAATAGGCCTGGAGGAAAAAAAAAAAAAAAAAAAAATGACAGAAAACATAGTCACTGTGTGTCTGTCTGATAATTAATCTCATCTGCCAGGAAGAATATATATGTCTTCACTATACAAAGGAGAGGAAAGAAAAAATATATCTGGACTCAGGAGATTCACAAATACTCCTTTGTTCAACTCTATCTCATTTTCCAATTCTACATTTTCCACATTCCAATTTCCATTTCAGTGCAAAATTGAAATTGTAGCAACCTAATTAAGAAAAAGAAGCAAAGGAATAAGATTGGGCAGGGATAAAATTTTGGTTTGATCTACTAGGTAAATAACCTATGTAGTCAAAATGCTGGCAAAAGGTAAAGGCAAAAATGAATCATTAATTGACAAAGGAGCTATGATTACTAGGTAAGGCCTTATTTCTTGTTTAATGGGGGCATTTCCCCTGAAGCCTTATATGAAAAACACAAGTGTTGGCTGTAGTTATAAATTTCAGACAGGAATATAAACTGGACTGATGCCACTCTACAATGAAACAGTAGCAGATGGAATTTCATGTGTTCTTTCAAAGACACAAAGTTTTTGTTTAAGTAATAATAATACGACTTATCTCTGAGTTTTTGTTGGCCATGGCCAAGATGAAACCAGACAAATCAAATGAAGAAAATAAAGGTTTTTTTGCATGCTTTTTTATTTTCTTGGTTCTCACCCATTGGAATCATGTGAGTCTGGCTATGTTTCCCAACCAAAACTTACTGCTTCTATTACTGCAAAAACTATAGGATTCCTTCTTTGTAGGTTCTAGTAACAGCTTACGTACCCTTTCCATTTCAGGTGTTAATGACTAAATCATTACCAGCCATAGATTGCTACATATCCCTTGTCTTTGATAAGTGACCCCTTTGTTGATAAATTGTTTAATACTACTTTGAATGTGCCAATTTCTTTCCAAATGTAATTCTGATCCTGATTTGTACAAGTTACTTGCAATTCATATGAGGAGACCCATCCACAAGACACACTGAGGAAAAAAAAAAGGCTAAATGCCAAATGGGTGTAAATTCTTGTGAGACTTAAAGGTACAGAGAGATCAGATTGCGTTGCCTAAAATCAACACTCAGGGTTTCTAAGAAATGGGTTCTATCCTAGCTGCAAATATGTATGCACAAGTACTGCCCAAGAATAAGAATGGCCCAGATTTGAGAACACTATTCAGGAGAAACTAGGTATCGTCTATTCTAATTTATTTTAGTGCGATCTATGTCTAAAGTTGTTCCTCACAAAAATGTTAAAATAGCAAACTAGTACACACAAAAAGTTATGTGACTTCCTTCAGGTACAAAAAATCAAGCTAACTGAAATGGGCAGGAGATAAATAAAAGAATCTTTAATATGCATTTGCTTAAGAGTTCTCTTGGATAATGCACACACTTTTGTAATTACATCTAATAGGGGCTCTTACTCATGGAATGAAACTTCCTGTTTAATTATATTATATTATTTACAAACAATGTATTTCTACAAATTGCATTCCATTCCATTCCAATAAAGGTTTGGTTCTTTGTCTTTATTACAATGATTAGAAAATCTCAGTGCAGAACAGATGGAGCTTTCAACACATGTTGTTTTATATCAAAAACACATAGAAACATAGCCTCAACACAAAGCACTTACAGAAACCTAATATATAATCATTGTGTTCAGATTAACATGCTATTCTGAAAAGTAAGCTGATTTCATCTATTTGTGGCGTATCAATTTAGACAGATAAGATTTCCTGAGTATGCCACTGCCAGCCATAGGGGTCTATGGATGACTTTTCCCCTTTATTTCCTGTATCTCACTGTCAAGTTTCTTCAAAGAGTTGTCTATATTCATAAACTTTTCTCTTCCCATTTACACCTCTATCCACTGCTGTCCTGCTTCTGGTACCACAAATTGACTGATTTTGCTTTCATCAATTTCTGGTAGCAAATCCAACAGTAACTGTGGAATCCTTAGCTTATTTGACTTCCAGAGAATCAGCATTGTTATTCTATGTTCCTCTGGCTTCCATGGCTGCCCCTCTAATTTTTTCCTCTTATCTGCCATAGTCCAGTTTTACTGAGAGTTAGTAAGTGCTCAATAAATATTTGTTAAATCAATGAATGGATGAATGAGACGTCCTGTATCCAAGGAAGGAAAAAAAGCAAAAATAGGCATTTTGTGTTATTCTCAGTGAGCAACCAAAAATGTACCGATTTCCATCTCTTGAAAGGGTATTGTTAATGCCGTGAATTTTTTCTCTCACTTCTTTCTTCTTGTCATTCTTAAAGCTCAATGCACAGACCATTTCTTCTATTAAGTGACTCTATATTCCTCTATCCCATTAGAATTAATTCTACTTTTATTTATATATCTATTGACCGTGCTCAAATGGTTCCTTATATAATAGTTGTTTACAGTTTTTCACTGTAAACTTGGCAGCTGTGAACTTTAGGGTTTTTTTAGCAAAACATTCATGTGATATTTTATGTAGTTAAGTTACTATGTTAAGTGAGCCAATTTATATGAATAACATTAGATGCATTTTGTGTGAATTATGTTTAAAATGATACTTCATTTTGAGCATGATGTTTTATTTTTCTTCTGAACTTCAACTCTTTAAAACACATATTTTATTTTCCTTGACTTTCCTTAGGAATTGAACAATACTACAAATACAAAGAGGCTTTAAAATTACATTTTTAAAGACTTAAAATCTCGACATAAGTGCCTTTGGTTGGGATTAACAGCCACACTCACAGATTGGCCTAGATGTAAAAAGTTTAAGCCATGCCCTTAAATGTGCCACGAAAACATTTTATTATCTTTTATGTGACTCCTTCTTGAATCTTTTTTTTTCCCCCTATGATATTTGCTAAAGGCAAATTTCAATAAACAAGGTGGAAATGTTACATGTTACTACTGGAGTCTCCCACACACACTATTCAGATTGTAATTGATTTCTGTAAAGTTACAAGAAGGAAATCTCCACACTAGAATGTCACATACATACTGCTGAAGATCACTGTGCTGTGGTGGGTGTACTGAAGGGAAAAGAGAAGGTTTGGAATCTGGGAGCTGATGGAATCTTGGAAAAGCAAAGTGATAGAAGAAAGTGAAGGTAGTGTGTGGCTCTTGAAATACAGGTTGGGGATGACAGGCAAAATATTGAGGGAAACATTAATGACATCTGAATGGCCTAAATCCCTCTGTCAAACCTTAACACTGATTCCCTTGGTATAGTTCCTTCTCTTGGAAGTAAAGTGAGGACTGAGGTAAGTCTGTGGTCAGAGTCTTTGCTTGAGGAAATAGACCAGGGAAATCTAATGGCTCAGGTCCATAATGTATGCCATTCCTTAGGGAACGATGAAAGGCACTGAAGTGAAACAGGTAAAGTGGATCAGGACTAAGCACTGGATTTGAGGACACATATTCAAGTGCCACCTCTGGCACTCATGAACTTTGAGGCCACGTACAACTCACCTATCCCTGAGTCTTGGTTTCTTCTGTAAAGGAATAAATATGCTAGTACTGTGAGGATTCAATCACATAGCACATTTGGAATTTGCTAGTATGCCTAAGATAAGATAAGATAAGATAAGATAAGATAAGATAAGATAAGTATAAAAGCCAAGGGACTGAGTTTCATTTGAATGGCAAAAACTCTAATTTTTCAATTTCTTTTTTGGAAAGTGTCAGGCCTACAGACTTATTACGGAAGACTTGTTATTTCTTTGTCTTTCCTGTCTCTGACACAGGGTTCACTCTCTACTGGAATATATATAATTTCATTCTTTAATTAAGAAAATAACCTTATTTGTAAGATAATGGTCTTTAATTTCTCTTTTGTCAATTTTCTTAAAAATGTAATGCCAAAAATTACACAAAGTCACGCAATATGACATATCCTATGTAAAGGATAGAGACCCAAATCATCTTGTTCAGTGGTCAAGTCAGTACATTCTACACTGAGTTGACTTAGAAGTTCCTTGGATCACATTTTGTTACCCAAGGTAGCATGCTAGCACACTGTGAGGCACCAATGTTCCCACTAAATTAAGTTTTGCATCCCTGATGTATGCATCACTAGGAATGCCTGCTCACTGGGTCTGTCACCACTGTTTACTAGCGACCCAAACCAGAAGCCAAAAAATCATTCTTGACTTCTCATCTACTCCATCCTTTTAACCACTAAGATCTATTTTGCTGCCTCGTCAATTTTAGAATCTCCCCTCCTTCTTACTGCTTTAACCCCGGTACTATTGCTCATTATCTCTTGATGGAACATAGAAAAAGCCCCCCAGCTGCTCACTGGTTCTTTCTGCTATTTGATCCCAGCTTTACTCTGTACTCAAAATGGCCTATTTATATGGAAGATCTAATGCTGACACTCCCTTACTTGAAAAGCTCTATTAGTTTCCCCCTTTATGAGGTGAAAAAATAATCAAAATCCTGGATTATTTTTAGGGTCACCATCCCTTGGTTCTTGCTGCCTTCCTTTTTCTCAAATTTTATGCCCCAATAATATCAAGCATATTTGAGTTCCCAAGGTGCACATGGAGCTATTTAACTTTGCTATGCTTTTGCAAACTGTTGCTTACATTTCCCTAACTTCTTCTTTTTAAAGTATTTTAATTTCAATTCCAGTTTAGTTAACGTAGAGTGTAATGTTAGTTTCAGGTATGCAATATAGTGATTCAATACTTCCATACATCTAGTGCTCATCACAAGTGTACTTCTTAATTCCCACCACTTATTTAACCCACTCCCCAACCCACCTCCCCCTTGGTAACCATCAGTTTGTTCTCTACGGTTAAGAGCGAGATAAGAGTTTCTTGGTTTGCCTCTCTCTCTCTCTTTCTTCTGTTCATTTGTTTTGTTTCTTAAATTCCACATATAGGTGAAGTCATATGGTATTTGTCTTTCTCTGACTGACTTACTTAGCTTAGCAAAATATTCTCTAGCTCCATCCATGTCATTGCAAATGGCAGGATTTCATTCATTTTAATGTCTGAGTAATATTCCATTGTATATACACACCACCTCTTCTTTATCCACTCATCAATTGATGAATACTTGGGCTGTTTCTTACCTACTTTCTTCTTTGTTAATCTTTCAGTGTCAACTCAGAGGGTTTCTCCTTTAGGAAAATGTTTGCAAATGCCTAGAATGGGCTAAATCTTCTTTGTTCTTATAGAATCCTATGTTTACTGTGATTTGACCGTTTACCATGCTGCACTAACATAGTCTCTTCATCCCTCAGGGTCTCACACAGTACTGACAATATTTTGAAGATAAAGGGCATCTCTTACCCAGCTCCTCTACATAAAAGATGGTTAGTTCTTGCTAACTAGATTCCTGGAACTACCCAAGTTTCAAGTTTGTTCTCCAGATGTTTCTTTAATTCATTGGGCCATCTCAGGCCCCACCAATCACTTACCTTTTTGTCAGCTTCTGACACTCTGAACCAAAGAAACCTACTTATTACTCTGCGTATTTGAATTTTTTAAATTTCATACCGTAATTATTATTGATATTTCCAAAGTAGCTTCCACTACTCCTCAGAATAAACTGTGGTCTCTAAAATATTTTATTATTTGATGCTAGCATATATATAAAAAATATAGATATAGATATACATGTGCACATATGCATATCAATTTCAAAGGTTACAATGTCTCTTCATTAATAAAATAGCTACACCCGGCAAAATGTTTCTCTTAATGTAAGGTCCTCAAAGTATACTTTGTTTAGTTCCCTGATGTATCTGAGCACCCTTACAAATACTTGGAAAGTAGTAAGTCTTTAATAATATCTGTTTAATGATAGACTGGATGAACAAAAGAATGAGGTAAGTGATTTACTTTTCTTACAGAATTAAAAATATCGACTCTGAGGTAGAAAGATTGCATTTGGCAGTATTGCTCAATAAATAAAATTTATTTTCTAGAAGAGCCTTAGCTTTATAATTTCTAATCAAATACAACTAATTTAGTTTAAATCTCGGTGTTTTGCCAAGATCAGTTGTGGAGTCTGAAACCTAGGTATTAACCTCGAGCTTTGAATCTTCCCCAGGAAATCTGTGCCTATAACCTAGCTGACAATTGGTGGATGCTAAAATTGGATAGATATTTTCATTACCTGATTCCTTTTTATATTCTTAACTCTCATGAGAACTTGATTCAACAACAACGGCAAATAACTCTTTAGGTGGGTTTTATTTTGCTCCCCATGCAATGGCTTTTAAAATGTGACAGACTGTTCTTAATGGGAATGACTAAAATCAAGTGGCTTTCAAGTACTTTTTCAACAGTAAAGGTTTTTGTTTCTTCTTTTCCACAGTCAGAAAAATTCAGAATCGAATTCCAGGGTGACATAAGGTGATCATTCACTTTCATTAGTTAAGCATCACCAAAATAAAATCTATCTAATCTGAACAAAATGTATGTGTATGTGTACACACACACACCAAATGTGGAATCATATTAGTAGACATGAATCACAACCAGTCAAAATACGAGTGCATGCAAAGACATGAAATCATGAAGGCAATTTTGAGTGAAAATAAGAAGAAATGGAGCTCTAAGTCTTGTTCTAGAACAAATAGAGTTCTTTTACAGATTTTGTATAAAAATATGTCAGTTGTGTTCTTCTGAAACTAAATCTATTCAACTCACCTTCATATAACCAGTCAGCAATCCCATTAAAAATAATTCCTTCTTTTCCAGAAGATGTCAGCCGCAATGAACTGCTCTTTATATCAGGTTGATAGTAGATATTATTTTCAAAAATATAAATCTGGTTCCAGAAACATATAAAGCGAACCAAACAAGAAAGAAGAAAAAGAAAAAAATACCAACATATTAGGAAGTTTTTAAAAAATACTTTCATACTGAAAAAAATAAAATACTTTCATGCTATAGAATAATAGCTGAGGACCTAAGTGTCGTATTATTTTCCTGCTTTCTGTTTCTTTTTATTTAGTGCACACATTTGCATTGTTTTCAATTATTAACGGCACTTTCCTTCCTTATCATATCAGTATCAAATTATCATTTAGAAATTACATAGTACTGGTATTTAAGCTTTTATATCTGTTTTTTCTACAACAATTTTTCATCTATTTCATCTATTTTTTATACCACAAAATTGATTTGGGTTTTACTAACTCTTTGCATACTTAAGAGACTGATAAACTGTATCAGATGCCATTTTAGTAACAGCCAACAGATGGCTTAAGAGCTTCAATATGGGGTCTTTTACAAAAATGGACTTGGTCATCAATAAGATAATCTCTAGAGAATCTTTCTGATTCCATCCATCGTGACGCACTAATACCCTGATGAAAGGAAAGGAAGGCAAAATTCCCTTGAATTGATTAATGGAACACATCTTGCTATGCCCCACTCTTTGCTGGCAAATCTTTCCTTAATAGCATAGCAATAATAATCAATGTGTGTTTGAGGGTTCAAGAGAGATTTTTAATTTGAACACATCACAAAGTCTTCCAAAATAATATCATCATCAACAACAGCCCCCACAATAGGAACAACAGTAGAAATTGAACAGAATCTGTCCACAAAAAGGGATGTCTTTTTAAAAAAAAAAATTTTTTTAATGTTTTATTTATTTTTGAGACAGACAGAGACAGAGCATGCATGGGAGAGGGTCAGAGAGAGAGGGAGACACAGAATCTGAAGCAGGCTCCAGGCTCTGAGCTGTCAGCACAGAGCCCGATGCGGGGCTTGAACTCACGGACCATGAGATCATGACCTGAGCCAAAGTCAGACGCTTAACTGACTGAGCCACCCAGGCGCCCCAGGGATGTGTCTTTAATAGAGAAAATTCAGGATAAAATTATCTATAACTCATATTTGATTTTTTTTTATTTTAATTTTGAACAATCTCTATATCCAATGTGGGGCTTGAACACACAACCCTAAGATTAAGAGTCACATGCTCTACTGACTGAGCCAACCAGGCGCCCTACATTTGAATCCTTTTAATGCAAACCTTTCAAACTGCTCGTCCATGTGATAATATAACCTTCAGAGAATCATGTTTCATCCACATGTTGGGGGGAGTAGAAGACCGTCAAATGGAAAACAAGCTGATATCTAGACTGAACATTCTACTAGGAAGGTAGAAGATGGTTAGTGCCCTTGTGTTCCAGCAAGCTACAGGACCACTGCACAGTAGCAAACAGAACAAACACGAGAACTTCTGATATAATCCTCTCATTAGGTCCTAGATTTTAAATCTCGGTGTGAAAAATAATGAAAACCATATTAATATCCAGAAAATCTCATTGATATTCTGCTTTGATTCTGGTGATTTGGCAAGGATATAAACAGCAGATCTAATTAATCATTCCAACACTACATTTAATTTGTATTACAGGTAAGAATGCCAATGTAAGGATGAGGATTTGGGGGGAAGGTGGAGAGAAAGACAGCTATAACAGGGTGTTCAAAAGAGAGGGCTTTATAATCAGGCAGCCTAAATTCAAAATTTGAATGATTTTGACAGTTTTCTTAACCTTTTTAAATCTCAGTCTTCTCTTTTATAAAACGTGGGACGTCTCACACCTGCCTTAGCGATCTGTTGTGAAGCATACATGACGTAATAAATGTAGAACATATAATACATGACTATCACTAGAAACACGAGCTAATTTGGTTGAAAATCCTAAGCTTTTTGGAGGCTACAAATTTTAAATAAATAAAACAAAACAAAACAAAAACCCTCTCCAGCTTCAGCCAATGTGTAAATTCTCCCAAACTATTGGCCAGCATTGCATATTATGTTGGTAAAATATGGATTAGGAGTAGTAGTAATATACTAACAGTAGTAGTGTTCTACTAATAATGAAAGAAGAGAGGTAATAACAAATGACACTTGCTGCTTTCATTTTGTTTAGAAAGTTTTCAAGTGAAAGAAAATAAATTTATTTATTTTTTCTTTTTCAAATATTTATTTTGAGAGAGGGGGCACATGCGGGCAGAGAGAGGGAGAGAGAGAATCCCAAGCAGGCTCCACTGTCAGCATGGAACGGGACGTAGGGCCCAATCTCAAACTGTGAGATCATGACCTGAGCCAAAATCAACCCACTGAGACATCCAGGAACCCCAGAAAGAAGTTCATTATTGAAATCACATGCATCA
Organism: Herpailurus yagouaroundi; assembly: GCF_014898765.1. Lineage (NCBI taxonomy): Eukaryota > Metazoa > Chordata > Mammalia > Carnivora > Felidae > Herpailurus > Herpailurus yagouaroundi. The sequence goes on from NW_024412395.1 coordinate 13,930,341, forward strand.
TACCTAGCTTAAAGCTTGAGAACTATACCTCAGGTGTCTTAAAACTGGGTGGCAGTTGGTTTTAACAACTTGCACAATCCCTTATAACCAAGGAAAAATATTAACTTTATTCTAGCCATCTAGAGCTTAATTTAAGCTTTACATCTTTTGTCAACTACCTCTTTTTGCCTTTCACAAACAGGCACACACAAAGTGCCTTCACAAACTGGCACACAAAGTCTTCCCTACATGGAAGGAATACCCTTTTTTTACCTGAATCTTCTATTAGGGCTTGTGAGCAACAACAGTTCAGATCATCTACACCCAGAATACGTAAGGACATGTGGCTATTCTTGGGGGTAGAGGTGACATAATCCAAAGTCATGTAGTTCCAGGTCCTCAGCTTTCTGAAGGGAACAAACTCTAAGTCAAAACAATTGATAAAACCTCCACGATTTCAGCAGATGTATAAATTATCCAAAACCATTGACCAGTAATTACAATTATATTTGAAGAACAGATTGGATGATATTCAGAATCCATATGAAACTGACATCTGCTTCAATGTAAAAGAACAAGCAATATGGAATCTGAATTTTAATTCCATTTGCTGAAAGCTTCAATACCAGGGAATGTCCACAAGATCTTTCTTCTATGGACGAAAAATTTGTAGCTGCCTTCATGAAAATGTACATTTGTAATCTTCTGGCCTCTTTTAAATAGCCAAAGTTTTTCCTTGAATTATATTAGTTTCAAATAATCATAATAAACTCTAACTACTAGCTTAACAATAGGAGAACTGCAAATATTCACAGGTACTACATGGGCACTCTGATAGAATTAAACTGGATCGAAATGTCAATCATCGAGGACTTAAACTAGATTTAAATCACATTGAAAATATGACAAACTGTAATGCTATTTATCCTAGTGTTATTGACTAAGATGTTTACTTTTTTTTTTGATGCTGTTAATCAATTCTTTCAATGAGCCACCTAAACAGTATAACAAATAGGAATGGATAGCTATTTGACCATTTAACTCTTCAATTTACAAAGCAAGCCAACTACACAGTTTTTAAAAATCAATGGTCTTCTAAGTTTTTTTTTTAAGTTTATTTATTTATTTTGAGAAACACAGAGACAGCATGTGTGGGGGAGGGGCAGAGAAAGACAGGGGGAGAGAGAGAATCCCAAGCAGGCCTCACCCTGCCATCACAGAGACAGATACAGGGCCTGAACCCACAATACCATGAGATCATGACCTGAACCGAAACCAAGAGTTGGAAGCCTAACTGACTGGGCCACCCAAGAATCCCCAAAAACAATGGTCTTAATACACTTACAAAATTATTCAAAACTGGTAAAGAGATGAGAAAGGGAACAGGAAGACAAAGTACTATGTGCCGACTCATGGCAACAAGTATGTAATAAACGTTCCAAGAAATTAATCAGTGTGCTAGTTGATAGGTCATTCTCAAGTTATTGGACATAGCATGTGCCACTGCTGAGCAGGCATCTATAAGGGGCAATTATTCACTTTTTCTTCCCACTGCCATAACCACCCACAATGCTTCTGATGGTGGGCACCCAGTGGCCTTGATTGCTGGGTGAAGAAGCTTGGAGCACATAGCCAAACTGTGATGGACACATAGCAAGAAGTGAACATTTAATGTTAAAAGTCATTATGATTTTGGAACTGAGAGTAATGACAATGTACATTAGCCTACTGTGCCTGATTCAACTAGAGACAATGCCTGATAGTAGCAGACTTTTGCAAACTTTTAATGAGCTTAGAAAAACGGCAAAATAAAACAGGAATATAATTGAATATCAGACCTATTTTTCCTGAAATGTTACTGAAAAGTTATTCCACATTCACTGACTGTCATGATAATTTTAAATTAGAAAATTGTGAAGGGGCACCTGGGTGGTTTGGTTGGGCGTCCGACTTCAGCTCAGGTCATGATCTCACAGCTTGTGGATTCAAGCCCTGCATCGGAGTCTGTGCTGACAGCTCACACCCTGGAGCCTGCTTCAGATTCTGTGTCCCTCTCTCACTCTGCCCCTCACCCACTCATGCTCTGTCTCTCTCTCTCTTAAGAATAAATAAAACATAGGGGTGCCTAGGTGGCTCAGTCAGTTACCTGTCTGAAATGAGTTGAAGTCATGATCTCAGCTCCATGAGTTCCAGCCCCACATTGGGCTCTGTGCTGACAGCTTGGAGCCTGGAGCTGCTTGGGATTCTATGTCTCCCTCTCTCTCTGCCCCTCCCCTGCTCATGCTCTGTCCTCTCTATCTCAAAAATAAATTAAAACATTAAAAATTAAAAACAATAAATAAAACATTAAAAAACATTAAAAAAAAAGAAAATTGTGAATTACTCAAAAATCCCCATGCACTGTAATGGTGTTAGAGGATATGAAACAGTCTAGTTGGGATAGTATTTGGGTTGCCTTTTATTGTGACTTGCTTTCTGGGAAAAAATTATAATTAAGAAAATATACCAGATAACATATATTGCTGGTAGGAATGTAGTGAATGGAGTCCTTTCTTATGTTGATTGTAAAAATATAAAGTGGTATGGCCATATGGGAAAATGATATGGGAAATCTCATCAGCTATCCCAAACCTGGGACCTTCTCTTGTAGGGCAAAAAAAGAAAGAAAAATCACTAATAAGTAGGAAATGCTGATGGGTAATACTTATAACAGCAGTGTTTATAATGGCCAAAAGGAGAAGTCAAAGTGAAAACCCATCAAAGCAAATAACCTGGATGGATTATGATGCATCTGCATCATGTTATAACATTCAGATTTTGAGGAAAACAAGGTAGTGTTATGCGAACTGATGGGAAGAAGTTTCACTGAGATATTGTCAAAGGACAGAAGACATAAAACGAAAGTTATTTCAATGTGAACCCATTTTTTGCACTAAATAATAACACTACTTATACAAAATTATACTAGCAGGAATATCACCAACAGATATACATTGGTCATTCATTATCTGTTGTAGTTAGTTCCATGCCTGCCCCAATATAGTCTTTTATAACTGTGGGCCATTCAAAGCCCCAAATTCCCATTTCCCAGACTCTCTTGCAAACTAATCTTCTCATCTTCTTTGCTAGATGAGTTTTAGTTACTTTGTGCAAAAAGAGAGTTGGTAGATAGGAATTGAAGACATTTGCCATTAACAGTTGGTCTAGCATGTCAACTTAAGCCATGGTGGTTCAGTGGTAGTTTAAAACATTTATAAATATTATAAATAAACATATATATATATATATATATAAACATGAGGAAATTTAAGGATACCTATATACGTATGTATTATATTTACATACATGTGTATATATCCACATATAAATATATGTATGTATACCTGTGACTCTGTAAGGATATATGCTAGCCTTTTAATATGGGTTTATGTGTTGGAAAGTAGCTATACAGTAAGAGAAAGGAATAAGAAACAGGTAGTCAAACAGAAAAGACTGGGAAAATATGCTAAAAAGACTTGATTACATTTATACGTGTATGTAAAGTATAAAGGTTAGTAGATGTGTAAAGTACCAACAATAATTTCAGTGATAATAAAAAATAATGACAGTGATACAGAAATTAGGCATATGGGCTCTACATGAATAGTAGGTGATTCTTTATATTAATTTTTTAAAAATATGAAACTAATGATAAAGGATGTTTTCTTGGAGTAGTAGCGTTTTCCAACCTACTGACATTAAGGACTGGATATCTTTTTAAAAATTTTATTTATTTATTTTGAGAGAGAGAGAAAAAAAGAGCATGAACAGGGAAGGGGCAGGGAGAGAGGGAGAAAGAGAATTCCAAGCAGGCTCCACACTCATGGCAGAGCCCAACGCAGGGCTAGATCCCACACACTGTAAAACCATGACTTGAGCCTAAATCAAGAGTCCAATGCCTAACCAACTGAGCCACCCAGGTGCCTTGAGGCCTGGATATTTCTTTGTTGTGGATGACTACCCTGACATTGTGGGATGATTAGCAGCATCCCTTACTTCTACATACAAGATGCCAGTGACAGCCCTTTCTCTCAGTTGTGACAACCAAAAATGTCTCCAGACATTACCCAATGTCCTCTGGAGGGGAAGGACAAAATCACCTCCAGCTGAGAACCAATGATTTTGAGGTAATTGTTTTGCATGTGTATGCTCCATGAATAAAATAATTTAGTTTAATTCCATAAACTTTTAAAAGCCAATTTGCGAGGAGAGAGGGAAGATGGCGGCATAGGAGGACGCTGGGCTCACCGCGCCTCCTGCTGATCACTTAGATTCCACCTACACCTGCCTAAATAACCCAGAAAACCACCAGAGGATTAGCAGAAAGGAGTCGCCGGAGCCAAGCGCAGACGAGAGGCCCACGGAAGAGGGTAGGAAGGGCGGCGAGGCGGTGCGCACTCCACGGACTGGCGGGAGGGAGCCGGGGCGGAGGGGCGGCTCGCCGGCCAAGCAGAGCCCCCGAGTCTGGCTTGCAAAAAGCGGAGGGGCCTGACGGACTGTGTTCCCACAGCAAGCGCGACTTAGCCTCTGGGAGGTCATAAGTTAACAGCTCTGCTCAGAAAGCGGGAAGGCTGGAGGACAAAGGGAAGGAGAGCTGCTGAGCCCCCTGACGACAGAGCTCAGTTTGGTGGGGAACAAAGGCGCTCGCCAGCGCCATCTCCCCCGCCCATCCCCAGCCAAAATCCCAAAGAGAACCAGTTCCTGCCAGGGAACTCTGTGCTTCTGCGGAGCCAAACCTCCGGCAGCGGATCTGACTCCCTCCTGCTGCCACAGGGCTCCTCCTGAAGTGGATCACCTAAGGAGAAGCAAGCTAAGCCTGCCCCTCCTGCCCCTGTGCACCTTGCCTACCCACCCCAGCTAAGACGCCAGATCCCCAGCATCACAAGCCTGGCAGTGTGCAAGTAGCCCAGACAGGCCACCCCAACCCACAGTGAATCCCGCCCCTAGGAGAGGGGAAGAGAAGGCATGCACCAGTCTGACTGTGGCCCCAGTGGTGGGCTGGGGGCAGACATCAGGTCTGACTGCAGCTCCGCCCACCAACTCCAGTTATACACCACAGCACAGGGGAAGTGCCCTACAGGTCCTCACCACACCAGGGACTATCCAAAATGACTAAGCGGAAGAATTCCCCTCAGAAGAATCTCCAGGAAATAACAACAGCTAATGAGCTGATCAAAAAGGATTTAAATAATCTAACAGAAAGTGAATTTAGAATAATAGTCATAAAATTAATCGCTGGGCTTGAAAACAGTATAGCTGACAGCAGAGAATTTCTTGCTACAGAGATCAAGGGACTAAGGAACAGTCACGAGGAGCTGAAAAACGCTTTAAACGAAATGCATAACAAAATGGAAACCACCACGGCTCGGATTGAAGAGGCAGAGGAGAGAATAGGTGAACTAGCAGATAAAGTTATGGAAAAAGAGGAAGCTGAGAAAAAGAGAGATAAAAAAATCCAGGAGTATGAGGGGAAAATTAGAGAACTAAGTGATACACTAAAAAGAAATAATATACGCATAATTGGTATCCCAGAGGAGGAAGAGAGAGGGAAAGGTGCTGAAGGGGTACTTGAAGAAATAATAGCTGAGAACTTCCCTGAACTGGGGAAGGAAAAAGGCATTGAAATCCAAGAGGCACAGAGAACTCCCTTCAGACGTAACTTGAATCGATCTTCTGCAGGACATATCATAGTGAAACTGGTAAAAGCCAATTTGCAATTTATTGTCCAAAAGTACTCTGGTAAGTGTGCCTGGGGCTATAAAGATTTTAATGTGTAGTCCCTATCTTCAAGAAGATTATAATTTTATGTGATAGGCAGGTAAATTCCTAAAATTGAATGAAGGAAAAAAATACATATTACAGGGCTTAGGCATGAGTGGCAGAGCTCAGGGTGGGGGAAGTGACTCATGAGACATTTATGAGATACTAAATGTAAACAGTGTCATAAAAGACAAGGAGTGACTTCATGGGATTAGGAAGGTAGAAAAAAGAAATGTCAGGCTAAGGGAACAGAATGAGCTAAAGCCAAAGGTGAACAACTATGGAAATTTTAGAGGAACTTTTTTTTTTTTTTTTAAGATTCAGGAACACTTCCTATATACCTATGACTGTCTAAAAATTGGGGTGCCTAGTTAGCTCAGTTGGCTAAGTGTCCAACTCTTGATTTTGGCTTGGGTCATAATCTTACAGTTGGTGAGTTCGAGCCCTGTGCTGACAGCATGGAGCCTGCCTGGGATTCTCTCTCTTTCTCTCTCTCTCTTTCTCTGACTCTCCCCTTCACTCTCTCTCTCAAAATAAATAAATAAAATTTAATAAATAAAAATAAATGTCAAGATGGTGGTCAACCATAGAGCAGCTTGCATGCTAGACCGGATGATTTGAATTCCGTGTTTTCAATAACTGACAGCTATAAGTTGTTTACAGGCAGATGAGTAATTAGGAAAATATTTAGGAAAATAACTGGTGGCAATAAATGAATTGAAGGTGGAAATATGAGACCACTGGCAGAAGGATAATTCAAATATTCTGCTTAATAGGTGTAATAATTATAAACATGGAGTAATTATTCCTAACATATGATGTCCAGCTTATGTCTAAAACATTTGTGAATTCCATTTGAGTATCTCTCAGTTGGATACTTTAAAGCTTCACTCTCCAGAGTCAATTACTGCAGTTTTAACACTACTTTCATACTGTTCAAATCATAGGCAGTTTTCACCTTTTACCCTGCTTAGTGAGAATCTGAACATTCAGTCAACCATGGCCTTGGCTGCTTCTGGCCCTTGAACCACCAATTATACTCCAACTTCATCATACTCCCTGGCCTAACACAGGTTCCAAAATTCGTGTGGAACCTTTGCTTGCCTTTTGCTTTCCAAGAACAGATTTTTAATTTTCAATCATATATGTCAGTCAGTCAGTCAGTCAGTCAGTCAGTCAAGGGACATATACAAGAATGCTCATAGCAGAGATCTTTATAGTAACCAATAATGATATTGTCAGTCAGGACAAAGATTATCCTTGGAGGGGAACAGTGACTAGTAAAGGACAGAAGAGGGGTTCTGATTTATATTCTGGATGCTGTGTATATGAGAAAGTACTACATCTATATTAAAACTAAAGAAAAAGGAAAAAAATAATATGCAGAATATTTATGTGTAACCACAATTCATTTAAAATACTACCAAAAAGATTACCAATATTTCACTGAAAACTATAGTGCATCATTCAACTTCATAAAAATTCTGTTTCCTTAATTTGCCAGGATGTAATAAATTCTGAGTGTCCGTTTATATAATGCAAAGTAAAGCTATGAGCACAAGTTAAATAGTTTGATTACCTTTGACATTTGGCTTTGAATAAACCTCTCTGTTGGTTATAGAGTAGTGCTTTCATTTCTCTGCGGGACCATCTCTCGGCTATAGAACAACTCACTCAAATCATTCATCTCACCTTTGCACCAGTACCTGACATTCTAGAGATATAATCACTATCAGAGAACTCTCATCCCTTGACATTTGCAATTATTCATATCAGGAAGCCCTTTCAAAGAGTTCCTATTTCCTCAAACCTTTACAGAACATTATGCATTTTCAAAGAAGTGAAATATATCCCTTTGTCTTAAATTCATAATTATGTAAGTCACTTCCCAGTTCCAAAGCCCTTGCATCCATGCCTTTTTAGGAGAAAAATGGACCCCAGATAAAAGTTAGCAAACAGACAACTGACAGTAAACTCCAATCAGTGAAAGGTAACAATGGCAGACTATCAGTTGGAAATGTCAGTCCATCAAACTCATCTAGGATAAGAGAAGGCCTTATGGTAAATAGCACATTTTGATAACTGAAATTAATAAAAATATTTATGGGTCTCCAGTAATAAAATGGGACCTACAGAAGACAGTTATAAACATTATTACATTATTAAAAATATCCTATGGACTGATTTATGTGTCAAATGCTAGAGGATGGAATGACCTAGTCACTGTGTATCCATTTCCCCCTCTACCCCATGTTCTCCTCTTTCATTTCTCCTTCACCACCCATCTGCTTGCCTTTCTTCCCTTCTAGTTCTCCATCAAAAAACAAGCATGTATGATGTATCTGGTACCGTTTATATTCTAGGCACTGTACTGAGCCTCGGGCATATAAGGACAAGATCTTACGATCTAATGTGATTTCCCAACACAAGCACACACAAGTTAACTAGGTATGGTAGACAACAAAACATAAAGTCAATGTATGGGGACTGTTTAATATGTGTCATAGCATTCGAACCTGAAATGGAACATAAAAAAGAAAAGCAAGAGAATAGGATTTTTATCAGAGACACATGATACCTAATCCTGGTAGATCTCTTTATAAAACTGGGCACTTCAGTTACTTTGCTTCCCTGATAGTGTTTCCCCATTTAAAACGTGGTGATATTACTACTTTTCATGGTGGTCTATAGGATTAAAGAAACCTAGAACAGATCATGAATGTTGCTGTATGTACCTGCACATAGATGCTCAACTTTTACAAAACTAATTGAAGCTAGTAAGTATTGGTCATAAAATATTATTATAATTTCAGCAAAATCAAACAGTCCTATCCAGTTATCCTAAAAAGAAGCTTAAGGATTTGAAGAAGGTGAATTAATTACTTTACCCTCTGTTTCTCTATATCATAATGTAACGTACATAATGTATTTTTTTTTTTGTCTTATTTGGCCACTTAGATCTGACTTCCATTTATTTTGGAGGATTCTTGCATTATGGGAGTACTGGGGTGGAATTGGGGGTGGGGGAGCAGAGCCTAATCTCTAATCTTAAAGACAAAAAGCCAGATAAACTCCTCTAGGTCATGATTCCACCTATGACTTTGAATCTTGAAAGAATAAAGTTGCAGTTGAAAAACAAGTCACACGAGCAACAGCAAATTCTCAAGGGCCCAGCAAAGGCAGAGGCAGGATGCCCACTGATATACTGCCAGTTCAGCAGCCTAATCATATTTCCTGTGGCATCCCAATCAAATTTTCCTGAACGCATTCCAGTGTTCAACAGTGCCTGACTCCTCGTGACTCCTGGTCACGGAATTCCAACCTTTTCACTGATTCTGACAGGTTTCAGCTATTCTTTTAGTGAATTCATTTTCTCTTGAAATGAACCCGAGTATTTCTCTTGCTTACTTCCAGGAATCCTAATTGCCAGATGGCAAGCAACAGTTTAACAGCCACCTCATGGGTAAGGAAAGCCTTTCACCATCTTGTGTTGGGAACAAACTGAGTTAACCCCTCTTTTTTCTGCAGCTAGCTGTCCTCCCTTTCATCCACCCCAAGATTTGAAAAAAAAAAAAAAAAAAAAAAAA
>NW_024412395.1:13939715-13950953 GCF_014898765.1 Herpailurus yagouaroundi
AAAAAAAAAAAAAAAAAAAAAAAAGCATGGTGCATATGCACTTTAGTCTCTGTTGCTAAAACAATTTGTTTTTGTATTTGTATTATGACTCCTTTTATTTCAAATGGGGACTCCTACATTCTTAAAATAGAGTCCCTGAAGGAGGGTTGAGGGAGACTGGAAGAAATTCTCATATGCTTATCAATGAGTCTGTGCCTAATGCTTTCCAGTTTATAGGCATGCTGATAAGAAAACAAATTGAAAAATGCAGAAGGTGGAACCAGCCTTGGCTATCTCCCATGCACATTCTCCCACGGCTCTAGACTCTTTATTCCACTTCATGCAATTTCAGGGGATCCTGGGCCACAAATGAAGAAATGTAGGTGTTTGTTTGTTTGGCTGTTTTTTTTTTTTTTTAAACGATACAGAAATACCTGATTTTTTTTTTTTTTTTACTATATCCTCCCAAAATAGTGGATATCAGTAAAATGACATAGAAAGGTTGAACTTGGAATGTAATGTCTATGTCCAGAATTAATTTGTTTATTCTAGTTAATGTTCTTATGAACTCAAATTTAAGTGAGCCAATGATAAACTGAAGATGAGAATCCTTCCAATTCAAGCATAATGTGGGATTCAGAATAAAATAACTTGAAATATTTCCCTACCTCATGAGGTTCTACTGAAACAGCCATCCGTCATGCTTCAGTTAATCTGCCTACTGCAAAGGGGTGTGATCAAATCCTACCTCTGATGTATGTGTAATTGCAACACAATATACCCAAATCACTTTTTATTTTTGTGGATAAAAGCATGTAAGAGGGTACGTAAAAGAGCAATTTCTGACTCAGCATTTCATTTTTGGTTCTTTTCCATCAGTTATTCAGTGGTGCCCCTCCCTTCAGGTCTCTACTTCCATCCAATTAGTAAAATCACAAAACTGCATCTTGTGGTCAGCGCTTTAACATAGTCAATGCTCAAAGAAGTATTCTATTACTCAGCATTCAATAAAGAATAAAGCCTAAATTGTTTAGGCTAAAATTATGAGCAAAACATACTCTTCAGGACTCGTATATTAACCCATCTATAAGGCAACCTTTTCCTTTGTAATCTCATCCACTTGCCATCACATATATGTGGGTTTTGTCTGTATTTGCTTTATTTGTTTCTCCCTGAAAAAGGTATTGACACACAAACAGAAAAATCCACCTTGGACAGATCGGTTATATAGAATTCCCAGCAAAATGGCACTTTTTCAAAAGCTAATGTCAGATGATATTACATGTTTCATATTATTTGAAGACATATGTAAATACTATATATTTACGAATGGGGAAATATTTTTAACTCTCTTAATGAAGAAGGTTTAAAGAGGAAAAAAGACAGCAAGTTACGTGTAGGGTGAGGGAGGGGTATACATGGAGGGGTGATGGTTGTACATTTTTTATTTAACTCATTCATTTGCAGTTCTATAGCATTCCTAATATGTACCACATCTATGATAACACTAAGTCTTAGTCCCTGTTGCTGATGAATTCACAGTTTAAAATAAGAAATATAAGAAAAACGCTATGCCATAAAAAATATGGCACTTCTGTGATACAGTGATGCATACATTACTGGAATGTAAGTCAAAGACATGAAATATGGATTTCCCCCACTTTCCAGAAGTTTGGGTTAGGCCACTTCACTTTTGTGAAACACCTACCTTTGTACCTGTTTTCACTAACTGAAATAAGTCTGGAGAAAATTTTTCGCTTTTAGTGAAAAACCCATGACCATACTAAGGTAGGTGCTTTGTAAGGCAAGGTGCTGTAACGTGCAATTTCCAAGAGTGGAGGATGCCTATAGTCCAAAGTTGACTGAGGAAAAGGAGGAAGAGAAAAGGTTTCAGATGAGATGTGGCATTCTAGCTGAGCCTATGAGTTCCAGTAGATGTTTCCAGGCAGAGAAAGGTAAAACAATATTCCAAGTAGAGGAAATAGCATGAGGAAAGACAAGTTTAGATGATCTGAAACTGAAAACACAGTGAAGAGGAAAAAAAAAAAAAACAGAAAGGAAAATAAGAGAGAAGAAAAGGCAAAGAGATGTGTGATAGGAGGGAGTGAGGCCAGACTAGATATCAAAGAATTATTGGAGAACTAGAGAGAAGTGTGGGAAACATATGAAGATAAGGAGATGCTTTCTTAACAATTTTCCTTTTAGTGGTTTGGATGATCATTCTGAAAACCAGTTCAAACTAAAAATACACTAAAATATTAGTCCACTTGTGAAGATACAAACGTGTATAGAGTGCCCTGAATATCTTAAATCATGATCCTACTATCTTTCATTTCATTTTGAATTAATCTGAACTATTATTTTCTGTACCCTGTTCTGGTTGAGCATTAGGAAGTGAAATGGGATCCCAATGATACTGTAATATTAACTACTAAGGGAAAGCCTATCTCAGAATGAACCTCCAAACACTGTTCCCACATGGGTGTCCTTATTCTACAGGTATTAATACAGTAAACAAATAATATGCCTTGTGTTAAAATGGACTGCTTTTCATATTAGCCATTAGTGGGAGGTAGGTGAGTTTCTAAGTTTGATGCATATAATACTTTAATGTTAGAACAGATAAAACAGTGACAAATAGAAAAGAAAATGCAGTATCATATGATTTCATTCATATTTTGAATTTAAGAAACAAAATGAGGAGAGGGAAAAGAAGAGAGAGAGGGAGGCAAATCAAGAAATAGACCCTTTTACTTTGTTAATTTTCATTTATTTTGAGAGAGAGAGAGAGAGCGAGAGAGAGAGCAAGCACAAGGGCTGGAGGGGCAGAGAGAGAGGGGGCGGGAGAGAAAGACAATCCAAGCAGGCTCCACTCTGTCAGCACAGAGCCCAACTCAGGCTTGATGCCAGGAACTGTGAGATCATGACCTGAGCCGAAATCAATCAGACACGTAAGGGACTGAGCCACCCAAGCTCCTTGAAATAGATTCTTAACTAGAGAATAAACTGAAGGCTACCAGAGAGGAGGTGGATGGGGGAATGGGAGAAATAGGTGATGCAAATTAAGGAGTGCACTTGTCCTGATGAGCACTGTGTGATGTATGGAAGTGTTGAATCACTATATTGGACACCTGAAACTAATATTACACTCTATGTTAACTAACCGGAATTTAAATACAAACTTTAAAAAAAGAGAGAGACAGAAAGAGAAAAGAGATGCTTAGGCAGGGAGCAAGGTGGTTTTTGAGAAAGTCCAAACTCAGTTGCCACTGTTGACTGGGTATCATAACACTTGAAAAGATATACGATTGATTGAAGAAGCGGGATTCTGGGGTGCCACCACCAGTGCATACCCATTTCTGGGTTTGTAAATGGAGAATGGGATAAGAAAAGATGAAAAGTGAGCATAGTGTGATTGGAGCTTTCAGGAAAATCTCTATGAAAAGATTTTTTTTTTTTTTGGGGGGGGTGGATTTAAAAGTAATACGGAGAAGGATGAAAAAGAGAACTGCAAAAAGCAGAAGGCTGAGATTTGAGGAAATGCACCCAGAATTTTTTCACTTATTTCCTCAAAATATTTAGGCTTCAAGTCTGCTGTCCAGAATCCTTCACATAGTTTAAGCAATAAATGTTTTATAATAGCATTTATCCAACCAAAGAAGACCATCAGACTTCCTTAGGATCCCATCATCGGAACAAGGAAGTCTCCTTGCCCCAGGTTTTGAGATCATCTTCCTCTCCTGGACTTAATCAACTAAATCTCTCACTTATCGCTTATTCTTGGTCATTTCAGTAATCCCAAAATTGTAACTGTTGCTACTGACAACTGATCCTCCACCTTGCTGTCATCACAATAATAACGCTCAGCACTCCCGGACCTTTTGCCAACCCCCGTGTCCATACTCTTTCACGCTACATTTGAAAACAGTCACTCCCAAACCAACCAACTGCCCCTGACCCTGTTTCTTCTCTGAAAGTTCCTTCTATCCCTTCGCTGTAACTGAATCCGGTCTCCCTTGAGGGCATCATTACCCGGCAGCCCTATCTAGTGACACTTGATTACTATCTCACACCTCAAGCTGCTCACTGCTCTGTATTGTTCCTTTAGAACATAACTTTTCCACCCCATTATAAAAAAATCCTTTTCATATGTGGTTCATGCCAATCAGCTTTACCAATCTCTGGCTCCTCAAATGAGTGAAGTGATATTCTAAAGCACTAGTTCTAACAAGTAGGCATTATATGAAAATGAGTGCCATGGTCGAGGGCAGGGTTCTACAAATTATGGTGCATGAGCAAAGTCTAGCCTGTCTTTGATATTGCATGGTTCACAAGCTATGAATGGTTTTTGCAGACCAACATTTGTGATTTGATGAGAGGGACACTTACTTGCAATTTCAGGTAAGTAAAAAGATTCCCCACAAAAAATAATCTCATTAGTAGACATGTATTACAAAACATTGCACTTAATTATGATTTTTAGTTACCTCAATAAAATGTTATGACAATTTGTTTTCTGTCTTGTTACATAAGTACCTGTATAAAACCCTCTCAATTTTACCTGTTGTCCTGCAAAATCAAAAATATTTACTATCTCGGGGCGCCAGGGTGGCTCAGTAGGTTGAGCTTCTGACTTTGGCTCAGGTCATGATCTCACGGTTCGTGAGTTTGGGCCCCGTGTTAGGCTCTGTGCAGACAGCTCAGAGCCTGGAGCCTGCTTCAGATTCTATGTCTCCCTCTCTGCCCCTCCCCTACTTGCGCTCTGTCTCTCTTTCTCTCTGCCTCTCAAAAATAAAGACAAATAATTTTTAAAAATTAAAAAAAATATTTACTATCTGGACCTTTACAGAAAAAGTTTACTGTCCCTTGGTATAGGGCAAGATAACAAAACACTGAATTAAGCAAAATTATTTTCTTACTTTTTTCTTTCTTTCTATTTTCTTTTTAAAATGGAATTCTTCAAAAATTTCGCTTATCCCATTACGAATCATTGAAATTCATGATATCGCATTTCTTAAATGAACTTGATCATGATTTTTTTTTAAATCAGGATATCTGGCAGGTCTAATATTCTAAGGGAAAAGTCTTAAACTGCATTTTAAAATAGGTCCTATTTCTTAAATAAAAATGAACTGGTATCTGGATCATTATTTGCATCCTTAAGGACCAATTATTTTCATAACTTTCAAATAGCATAGTACTTCCTCTAAGATGTGGGTCAACTCTATGACATCAAAGTTCAGTAGCAATCACAAATCTCATCCCGAAGAAAATAATGTTCAAGATTGACTGGAATTAATGTGATCAATTTAGAACAACATTTTCATATTTTCTTTAAAAGCATGGGTGAGGATCTCCCAAACTGACTGATTGGTATTTACATATTATCCTGACTTCAATGCGAATCTACTCAACTACATGACACTTTAAAAGGGAAACCTCAGTCCAAGACAGGCTTCACTTGTCAACTTTCCATTCTTTTCCCCTTGGATCCACCATTTTGTTATGCCTTTCAAGTCATGCATGAGAACTTAACTCTGATCTTTCTTATCTTGTCTTGCAGGACAGCAGGTCTCCTCCCATGTCCATGGTTTACTAAAAATCCACAAAAATAATTCTTATCCTGGGGTGCCTGAGTGGTTCAGTTGGTTAGGTGTCCCACTCTTAATTTCTGCTCTGGTCGAGATCTCAGGGTTATGAGACTGAGCCCTGGGTCGGGCTCCCAGATGAACACAGAGCCTGCTTGGATTCTCTCTCTGCCCTCTCCTCCTCTCTGTCTCTGTCTGTCAAATAAATAAATACATTCTAAAATAATTCTCATCCATACTATTATACAGCTTTTCCTTTAATACCCACAATTGTAATGGGTTAGCATTTCAGTATTTTATTAGAAGGACAGTCACTTCAGTGGACTTCATCCAACTCAGTTCCCCACACTAGGACATATCCGTCCTATGTGCACCTGCTAGAGTTACCTTAAACTCCATTTGAGATGCACAAGAATCCAAAGTAACTCTCAATTTACAGTCCCATCAAATACATAGCCACGGGGCCCCTGGGTGGCTCAGTTGGTTAAGCATCCAACTCTTGATTTCCACTAGGGTCATGATCTCACAATTCGTGAGATCAAGCCCTGCGTCGGGCTCTGTGCTGACAGCTGAAGCCTTCTTGGGATTCCTTCTCTCCCTCTCTCTCTCTCTCTCTCTGTTCCTCCCCTGTTCTCTCTCCCTCTCAAAAATAAATAAATAAACACTAAAAAAACCCCACAAATATAATGCCACCAGATCAACAGAGCCAGACTCCTTCTATCCTAGCATATCGCTCATTCTTTTTATCTTTTAAATTCCCTGATATAACAAGCTAACTTTCCTGAGCAAACATGTCAAATCATTCCCAAGTATCTTTCCAATAACTTTTTTTGTTTTGTAAACTCTTTTTTTTTTTATTTTCTATGAATAGATACACATCAGTGGCTCTAAATCAAGAAACAATGATTTCAAGAAAACAAACCCCCTATTTTCTCCCTTTAAAAAGAGATGCATTTAGGGGTGCCTGGGTGGCTCAGATGTTAAGTGTCTGACTTTGGCTGAGGTCATGATCTCAAAGTTTGTGAGTTCGAATCACACATGGGGTGTGCTTGAGCCCTGCTCCAGGTGAGCGTGAGCCCCACATAATGTGAGCACAAGCTCCTCTTTGGGTGAGCCCCACTTCCCTCTCAATCTCTCTCTCTCTCTCTCTCTCTCTCTCTCTCTCTCTCTCTCTCTCTTTCTCCCCGCTCCCCTCTGTCTCCATCCTGGGATTCTCTCTCTGTCTCTGTCTCCATCCTGGGATTCTGTCTCTCAAATAAATAAATAAATTAATTAATTAATTAATAATTAAAAGAGATGCATTTAACAAGCCTTATCTGCATGTTACTATGCTATATGCATTGCAATTTTGTTCCAAGTATTTCCTGACTTATCACCTTCTGCTTTTGGATTTTATAGGCTCAGCAGTTATTGAATTTTACTCCAACCAATGATCTAGAATGACTAACACATAGCAGATTCTAACAACAAACTTAGTGTTCTTTCCAAATTCAAGTGCCTGGGTTTTGTTTTTGTTTTTGTTTTTTTCAGTAAATATTTTCCACATTTTATTCACTAGATTTTTGAAGGTCTTGACCTTTGGGAGTAATTCATGCTGCTAGGAAAACTGTATGATTAAAACTAGATGAGCTACTGAGATAATTCAGCTTAGGTTTTGGAAATAAGACCCTTAACCGCAATCTCAAAAGTTTACAATGTTCTGGAAAAATGTTGAAACAAATATAAATCACTGATCATTCAAGAGGCACTCTCAAAATGCCTTGTCTCAATTTCTCAAATGTACTAGGAACAAAAATGTTAACAAAAAAAGGAACGTTGTTTATGAATGCATGATTCCACCTAGTGTTTGATGGAAATAAACGATCACATACCTTTAAATTCTAAAGTTAAGGCAATTTGATTTTTATTAGTCAACTCACATTTTGAAGTGCCAGGTATAAGTTATCATTAGGGAAGTTAAGAAGGTCATGAAAAATATAGAAATGTTGAAAAGGTACAGTTTCTTACTCTCTTACCATTTTCATTGTTCCTGCTGTCAAGACTATCATACATGCATACATGTATACCCTCAAAGCCTTATTACCAGTTTTGCTTTTAATGGTTACATGTTTTATACAGAAATGAAGACACAGCTTAGTGTTTGCTGTTTACTTATACATTTAACATTTCCGCTGTTCTTTTGTTCCTAAGATCTGATTTCCTCTGGTATCATATTTCTTCAGACTGAAGAACATTTCTTACAGCATGGGACAGGTTGAGACAAATTCCCTTATTTTATCTTATTTTATTTTATCTGAAATTATCTTTATTTCACCTTGATTCTCCATGGTTTCTGACAAGAAGTTTGCAGGCATTCTAACTGTTGTCCTTTTGTATCTAACATGTTGTGGTGTTTCTCTGGCAGCTTCAACATTTTCTCTTTCTTTTTATTTTCAAAAGTTTGACTAATATGTGCCCATGGGAGGTTCTCATAGAATTTACTGGGTTATTTTTTTTTTTTTTGGAGGGGGGAGTGTGGTCGCTGAACACCTTGAATATGTACATTTATGTCTTCCAATAATTTTAGAATATCTGGATATCATTTCTTCAAAGAGTTTTCCTGTTTTCTTCTCTCCTCTCCTTTTAAAATTCCAGTTACCATCATGTAAGACTTTCTGTAATTTTCCTGCTGGTCCCTAGGCTCTATTTTTTTTTTCTTTTCTTAATCTTCTCACTATTTTTTTTCTTTTTCAGATTTAATGATATGTATTGATCTGTATGTCATGGACTGATCTGTCATTTCCATTCTACTCTGAATCCCATCTAGTTGTTGTTTAATTTTAAGTATTTTTCAATTCTAGGAATGTCCAATGCTATTTTTTTTTTTAGTATTTTTATATGTGTGTGTATAAAATACAGCACACACACACACACACACACACACACACACACACACACACACGTATGCTGATATATCCTAGATTTTCATTCCTTTGTATGCATTTATTTTCCTGACTCTCAAGGAACACAGAAAAGCGACTATAAAGACGTGGCGTGAAAGTTCAAGCATCTGTAGTTCAGGTCCAGCCACAGTGCTGGCTGGGTTCATTCACGCAACGGGTCACACCTCTTCTCGAACTCAGGGTTTCTCCCTTACTCTGGAGTCACAGTCATGGTCACCCAGTGGCTCTTACTACTCTTGCTCCTGTCAGAAGAGACTGGGTTTTCCTCTCAGAGAATCAGCTCCCTACATATCCACCTCTGTCTCAAACAGACCTGCTTGTAAGAGACAACCCTACAGAAAACAAAATGGAGCACACACACTTTACTATTCACTTTTCTGTGATCTGTCACTTCCTTTCCAAGTTTGCACAGTTTTGTTCAGTCTCTAGAATCCTTGGGTAGTTTCATTTTGCTTTGTTAATGTTTTGTCTGGATTTTACAGGTGAATTCACATGAAGCTTGTAACAGTCCACTCTTACCTGAGGTGAGAAGTCATGTATTTAACTTTAGTCAAAGTTCTTTTAATTGGACAATACTCCAAAAATGGAAAATTATTTTCCAGCATGACATTTATCATATTCCTAGGGTAATACTTTCCTTTTTCCTTTTAAGATTGAATCTCTTGATATCAGGCTAATAACGTAATTTCAAAAAAGTGATGGCAGTTTACGCTTAAGGACAACTATAGTTCAAAGAATCCAAAGATCTGATATGCCACTAGACATACGACATTACCTTTCTGGGGACAGGATAGGGCTTTTTGAGAGACATAAACTTGATCAGAAAAAAAAAAAAAAACCCAGAAGATGCTGTAAGTTTTCTTAGGGAAAGTTCTTTAGGAAGACATTGAATTTGGATACCATAAACAGAAGACAAAGAAACTAATGAACACGCTTTATTTGTGTGTTCTTAAATGAATAGCCAAGTTTAGCTATGTTCCCCGGCTCATTCTAGTTTACTTCTGGGATGTAGAATGTAATTAGTAGGATAATTTTTAATAAAGATTTGAGTACCCAATGTTATATATAATTATCTTCATTCTCCTGTTCATATCAGAACACATTAGAATCAAGATACTGAGCACATTATTTAATATTTATTTATTTTGAGATAGAGTGTGATCACATGAGGGAGAGAAAGAATCCCAAGAAGGCTCTGCACTGACAGGCTCAATCCCAGAAACTGTGAGATAATGACCTGAGCAGAAATCAAGAATCAGACACTTAATAAGCCACCAGGCGCCACCCTGACCAAAATCTTTTAACATTCATCTTCACGATCAGCATTTATTTTCCCCTTCACAAGAAAACTGAAGGACCTAGCTATGGTTCTTTTATTCAGCTTTAAATATGTAATTCTTTATGTCCCTTTCTCTTTCTCCAACTATAATTTATCTTCTAATATAAAACAGTATCAAATATATTTTAAATATTTTATTTTTTTAATGTTTATTCATTTTTGAGAGAGAAAGAGAGCATGAGTCCAGGAGAGGCAGAGAAAGAGGGAGACACAGAATCTGAGGTAGGCTCCAGGCTCTGAGCTGTCAGCACAAAGCCTGATGCGGGGCTCAAACCCATGAACTGTGAGATCATGACCTGAGCTGAGGTTGGAGGTTTAACCAACTAAACCACCCAGGCACCTCTCAAATATATTTTAAAAATTAAACTACCTATTAATATACTACTCTGAACCAGTAATTATTTTTACTTTTTTTTTTTTTTTTTTAGTAGGCTCCACATCCAGTGTGGAGCTCAATGTGGGGCTTGAACTCATGACCTGATCAAGACCTGAGCTGTTATCAAGTCGGACGCTTAACCAACTTAGCCACCCAGGCACCCCTCCATTTTGCCACCTTTGTCCCCAGTTATATTTCGTATTTGTAGCAGAGGTAAAACCTCTAACCATTCTATATGATCATTGCTAACACATACTTCAGACACAAGACACATACATTCTGTTTACCCACACGCACATACACACACACACACACACACACACACATATATATATAGTGGATATATATATGGATATATATATATATATATACATATAATTCAAGTATTTCAAGTATCTGTAGTGTATATATATAAAGTACTTATAAATTTTTAAATTTACAATATATACATACATATATACATGTACTATATATATATATATATATATGTGTGTGTGTGTGTAAAACTTGTCAAAATTTTCTTTATTCTGAAAGTCCTTGAAGTGCCTGATTCTACATGCTGTGTTAAAGGTAATCCGTTTTTTAAAAATACTTATTTATTTTGAGAGAGATAACATGTGCATGTGCGCAGAGAGAGAGGAAGAGAGAGAATACCAAGCAGGTTCTGGGCTGACAGTGCAGAGACTGACTTGGGGCCCAAACTCATGAAACATGAGATCATGACCTGAGCTAATCAAGGGTCAGACGCTTAACAGACCGAGCCACCCAGGTGCCCCTCAACTTTGTTTTAAAACTTTTAGTCATTTATAATAATTTTAAAAAATATTTCATTTAAAATATAAGAAATGCTCTGACAAAAATTAAATAATATAAAATGTCTCTCAAACTCCAGTTCTCTCAGGGGAGTATTCCTCTAAAGAGGACAACCCTGGTCACTTCTCAACACATATAATATAACATAATATAATAATATAATATAATATAATATAATATAATATAATATAATATAATATA
>NW_024412395.1:13950963-13961251 GCF_014898765.1 Herpailurus yagouaroundi
TAATATAATATAATATAATATAATATAATATAATATAATATAATATACAGTGCAGTATAATATAGTATAGTGTAAATTAATATAATAGTATAATTATAATTATGCATGATTTTATATTGAATAAACATTTTATAGTATATAATAATTTATAATATATAATCATAATATTACACTAAATAATGTATGCAATATATTATAATTACAATATATTTTATATAATATATAATGATGTTACATTATATAATATAAAATACATATTATATAATATAATGAAATGTAATATATGATATACAATTATATGCATACACATAACTATAATTAAATATATATTTAATAATATAAATAATATAAATGTGTAAAATAAATATTCAATATATATCTTATAGCTACATGTATATAATATATGTAATAGGTGTTTTATTTAATATTGAGAGCATACTGATTAATCCTATGGCCTTTTTTTACTGGATGGCATTGCATATCTGCACATGTAGAAGAATCATATTAATTTTAATGGCTTCTCAATATTTTATATTTATGCACCCTAAATTTTTACTGGTCTAATAATGATAACTTATTTAAATTGTTTCTAGTGTTTTATTTTGCTTTTTAAATTATAAACAGTGTTCCAGTGAATTTTCTTTTCATATATCTTTAGGCACATGTGGAATATATTTACAGGCCGAAATCTACATTTGGAACTGCTAGATATCTAATACTGTATTTCTTTTGGACATATTCTTACTCCAATAAAAATGTGTGTGTGTTTGTGTGTGTGTGTGTGATTTTTTTTAATTTAACTTTTTTGTGGTCCAAAGTCATGCTGTGTATAATTCCCATTCTGGTACACTTATTGAAACTGTTTCATGGCCCATTGTGTGAACTTGTATATATTCCATGTATTCTGTAATTGCCAGGTATAGTGTTTTGTAAATGACAATGACATCATGTTGGTTGATTGTGCTGACCATATATTTTATATTGTTTCTGATGTTCTATCTACTTGTCCTATCTTGTACTGTAAGACAAGTGTTGAAATTACCAGCTAAAATTGTCAATTTGTGTTTCCCATAAGGTGGTAAAGTATATATTTGCTTTCAATCTTTTTCTGGCTCTGGGGAATTATTACTTTATGTTCCTTAGAGATTACAGTTTTTGCTGTGGTTGACTAATAGTATCATAAAAGATTGAGTTTCTTTTCACATTTTCATTTCCTTTGCTGTTTTTAAGGACCAGAACAAGAGGAGAGCTCCTGAATGCACCATTTAAAGTTACTTCTGACAAGAAAAATCTTGCCATAATGCAGACAACCATTTCCATCAGTGAGTTCTTTTCATGTCATTTAATAAGACAAAGTAAATCACTAGAATACTAAACTTTCATAATTGGGATCTTTTTTTTTTCTTAACATTAGGGGTTGTGTAGGATGGCTCACATCTTAAAATAACATTCTTATACTTTTATTTTTAAAGTTTCTACTTAGACCACTGATAGAATGTGCCTTGTTATCCTTGTAGGATAACCCTGTATGGTCAGAGTAAGAATAAGAGATATGCCAAATCCTGGTTGCAATGAAATAAGAGATTTTGGTGATTATCATCTACATTGTTATTCTACTCCAATGACTTCTTAGCAGGAACTGTCTACAGTGTTCAGTACATCGGGTTATGCATGACCTAAATTTATAGCTACAAAATCTGCAACCCTGGAGCCTCCATGGTTCTTACACCAAAATTTATTATTAAATTTAATGTTAGGAGCAGCTTGAGAAAATAATTGCCAGAAAAATTGCTATTTTGTGGGAAAATGGGTAAAAAAAGATATGGTCATTACATTTACCTCATTATTGCTAAATAACTCAAAACTGTTTAAACATAAGTTAAGGGAAACATAGTGAATTCTTATTAGAACTAGGAAACAAACAATAGTTATTCTTTCTGATACAAATCTGCTGGCATATTTTATTCTTCTGGCTTATTTGATTCTTTTTACCTTTTCACATTTGTCAGTAACATCTAAGTTATAGCTTTTTGTTATTAAAAATATAAACCAATCAATTAAAGCATGTGATTCCATATACATATATTCTGTTTCTTCTTACATTGAGAACTTCCTTATAGTCTAGAGGAATGCCTTTAAATAAAGGTCCTGGAATGTTCAGATGACCCTTGAATGTCAATGCGTCTGAACTGTGCGGGTCCACTTATGATGTCGATTTTTTTTCGACAAATTCCATACAGTACCATGAATGTATTTTCTCTTCCTTATAATTTTCTAACAACATTTTGTTTTCTCTAGCTTACTTCATTGTAAGAGTACAGTACATAATACATATAACATGCAATATATGTGTTAATTGATAACGCTTCCGGTCAACAGTAGGCTCTTAGTAATTAAGTTTGGGGGAGGTCAAAAGTTACAGGTGGATTTCTGACTGCACGTGGGGTTGGCACCCCTAACCTCTGCACTGTTGTTCAAGGGTCTTGTGTAACTTCAACACTCAGCTTTCAGGTCACCTTCTCCAGGAAACTGCCCCATCACCTCAGAGAGGGCCCCCTGCAAGGTGAAGACCACATTGGAACCCTTCTGTTTCAGGTGTTCCAAGAGGTGGGAATCCCTACCTTTAGCTCTATTTTCTGTGAGGTCCTGGAATATAGAAATTGTGCCTTTTATATCCCTAGTGAGTTGCATGTTCATAACATATAGTTAGAACCTCTACAACATTTTATAACTCATCTAGATGAACCAAGGGGAGCACTTTAAATAGGGATGAAATCTCCTCCTTTCCTCCAAAAGAAGTAAGTAAATTTCAGGTGTCTCATTATTAATATTGGTACTTTCTATGATAAAGAATTGATTTCCGTTTGGTTTTTCTAAGTGTGTAATAAAACATTAAAAACATAACACAGGTAAAGTTTATCGCAAACAGCACTGAGTAGATTGATGATTTTCTTTTCTTTTCTTTTTTATATAAGCCTGACAATATTTCTACTTCCCCTCAAAATCTCTAGGGCTGGCCTCAACTAGAAACTGTCAGCATTTAAATAACTTCTATTTTCACATGCTCACACAGGTTGCAACATCTTCCGTCAGCAGCTTCTCTTTTATTATTCTCAGGGGAAAATACATGCCTGCAGCTCACTTTACAATTATACACGCTATGAGCATTACACAGTTGGAGCACCTGCCTTCAGAGGGTTCACAGTCCCAGGCAGTCTGCAAGGCCAAGTCAGCGTATACTTACCAAGTGACTTCTTTTTTTTCTTTTTAATGTTTATTTATTTTTGAGAGAGAGAGAGAGAGGAGGAGGGACAGATAAACAGGGAGACACAGAATTCGAAGCAGGTTCCAGCCTCCGAGCTATTAACACAGAACCTGGCATGGGGCTCGAACTCATGAACCAGGAGATCATGACCTGAGCGAAGTCGGACACTTAACCGAATGAACCAGTCAGGCGCTCCACCAAGTGATTTTTTACTAAAGCCAGTACAGATAGCTTAAAGGCAGTAAGAGTACAACTAACAGTATGCAAGTTGTTCAGATTCTCCTTACACTGAAATATGCAACACTTTAGAGGAAATGTATGCTTATAGAGAATCAGAACTTTCTATTTCTTTGAAAAATCTCTGACTTTAGATAGAAAAGTCATAAATATACTATTTAAATACAAGGCACAAGCGGTCTACAGGAGTGCTTAATTGATATGTGGGTAGGTAATTTTTACAGCAATTGCAAGTTAATTTTCCTTTACAGTATATATGGTAATTGCATATTTCTTTTTCCTTTTCTATGCATACACCTACACTGTTATGGTATTTTACTTGTATGAGAATGTATTTCCCGTAATATTTACATGCATACTATATTAATGTAAACATATACCTGAACATACTACAAATTTATCAGCCAAGATGTTCGGGACATTTTAAGGGTGTTTTTATTATTTTTGTTAAACCCAAGCAGTTATCCTATTATGGTTCACTGGATTCTTTCCAGTCTTATACTGAGTGAAGAAATTATATCAGCTTCTTGATACTGACTTTCCTTATCTCAAATTTGAAGAGAGACCCATTTGACTTTAGGTGTGCCTAGTACTAAATGTGCTAAGAGGAATTGCTTTTATTTTCTGTAACAAAAAACAGGAACATTAATTTTTGTTACAGATAACATGAAAAAGGTAATATGTTTTCAGTCATCTCCACTAATGAAGATGAATGAGGTTAAAAAAATGCTCAACAAAGCATAAGAGACTGTTGAGAACTGAGAACAAACTAAGGGTTGATGGGGGGTGGGAGGGAGGAGAGGGTGGGTGATGGGTATTGAGGAGGGCACCTTTTGGGATGAGCACTGGGTGTTGTATGGAAACCAATTTGACAATAAATTTCATATATAAATTAAAAAAATGCTCAAAATTCATTTATATGGAAATAGTCATTGCAATAAATAGTTGAGGATGTTAAGGATGTAAATTTTCCAGTTTCAGGGTGTAGCAGTTTTCCTGTAGCAATTAATGTACTTTCAATGACCATCGCACACACTACTGTGAAGTACTGACTTGAACTAGAATTTGACTCTTATTGGCCCTTTCTTCATCTGCTTGGGACACCTCGAATATGCTACAACTTCAGGCCTAAGCCTTTCATCCCAAAATATACATGAAGTCAGCAGCAGATGTGAGTGTGTGTGTCTGTGTGCATTTGTGGCGTGCATGGGTGTATACATATGTATCTCTTATATACAGTATATTTGTATATGTTTATCATATATTTCCCAAACATATGTTAATAATAATTAAAATAATTACTTTTATACTTAAAAACTACTTAATGGAATGTCCAGTAAAAACATTTCAGTATTTACTAGGAAACATGAGATTTCGATGACATGTTTGAAAAACGCTGCTTTAAACACCTCCCTTAAACCAATGAGGACTAAGGTCATACTAGAAAAGTCAAGGAAATGGTTCAAAATTTCCATTAATGAACTATTAAATGTAAACAATTACATCAAGGAAATTGAAAATTTCCTGGAGGCATGGAACCATTGCTAAACACTGAAGAGTTTATTATCAATTTTAAAGCAATACTAGTAATAACAAAAATGCAGGTGATGGGAAAGGTTGTGACTTTGTATTTGTACTTGGAGAATTACCTAAAACATGACATTTTTCAATAATATAGGTAATAAAATATAGAAAAAGTAATTTCTCCAAATACTAGATTGTGATGAGTAAAACACTGAATATTTTTAAAGGTTAATGACCCTGGAAGGATGGGTGTAGTGATTTTAGTTTAGCCTGAATACGATTGAAAAGATATTAGCAATATCAAAGAAGGAATCTATGTTATGTTAAATGTTCTCATCACACACAAAAAATAAATAAGGCAGTGGGAAACTTTTAGACTTGATGGATACATTTATGGTATTGAATGTGATGATTGTTTCACAGGTATATACTTCTCTTCAGCTCAAGTTTTACACAAAATATGTACACTTTTTTGTTTGTACTCAATGCAAAGTGCAGCCATTTGTATGTATCAATCTTTATTTGTTCCCAATAAAGTGGCTTAAAAAATTGGGAGTCTAAAATGAGATTGAGGAATACACTTGTATATTAAGTGTAGAAATACATTGATAAATCATATTTGTATAACTTAATGTATGTGAATGAATAGAAGACAATTTTTATTACTTGACTGTCATCAAGTTTTCTATCTCAGTTAAATACTTGACATACTTATCTCTTAAATATATTTTTTACCAAATCATTTCCAGATTATAGTAGCCTCTAAACTTAGCTCTCTGCCTCTAAACTCAATTACTTACAGTCTAACACAAACTCTTTGACCAGACCCAACCTTTCATGCATGACTACGCTTCACATCATGCCATCCTCAAAACTCTTTGCTGTATCTGATCGTCCACACAAACCACTGTCAGCCTTTCATTAATTTCTTAATGCAACCAGATACTCATTAAATTTACATTTTGCCTTGGGCTAAAATGAGTTTTACATAGAAGAAGGAGGAAGAGGAGGGAAAGAAAGAGACATAGAGGAAGGGAGGGCTTAGGTGAGAGGGAGGGAGGGAAATGTTAGCATATTCTGTATTCCATATGCTCTGGAAATGACTGGAAGTCAGTGGTGAAAGACAGCAATGTGAATAAATAAAATCTTAAATGATTTGAGATAAAATAGAAGAAAGTTAGACTCCTGAGAAGCAAGCAATTCACTTAGCCTGTAGAAATTTGGGGGGGGGGGGATTATCAGAGAAGAGGAATATGTTAGCATTTTGCATTTTAGTATTTGACAAAGACATCTAATGAAAAGAAAACAATGAGGGGGATACACCAAAGAGAATGATTCAAAGGCACAAACATGCGGGAGAGGACACTCAGAGGGTGTAATCACTCTCGAGATTACAGAGTTTTGGTTCACGTAGAGAAAAAAAACCTGTGCTTCTGCTCTGCAGTGGAGTGGCAGGAGCCACAGGATGTGTCACCTTAGCTGCATCTTGTGTGTCATAGCAATGACATTTTATCACCTGTAGGAGCTGTTAAGAATCTGCATTTTTAACACATACCTCTGTGGATGCTGGATGGATTAGAGTGGCCAGCGAGTAAAGAGGGATATTTATGTGAAAGACGATGATCTGAATTAAAGTGTGTTACTGTAGGAAAGGACAAGTGGGAATCAAATCAAGCGGTTACTATGCCATGATGGCTAATTTTATGTGTCAGCGTGGCTAGGTTACGGTGTCTGACTGCTTGGTCAAACACGTCTTGTAAAAGCAGTTTGTAGATGTGATTGACATTTACAATCGGTTGATTTTTAGAAGCGAATAATGTGAGTGGTCCTTATCCAATCAGTTGAAGGCTTTAACAGCAAAAAACAGGTTTCCTAAAGAAGGCCTTCTGCCTCAAGACTTCTGCTCAAGATTATAAAATGAACTCTCATCTGAGTTTTCAGCTTGCCAGACTGCCCCACGGTTGCATGAGCTGATTCCTTAAAATCTTCTTCCCTTTACAGAGAATCCACATCCACATCCATGTATACATATAGTACACATATGTTTGGTATACACGTTTTGGGACACTTCATTTTGTTTTATAACTGCTATAGTAGTCTACTCACAACCTGCTCTAAATGTTATTTAGAGCGTACATGTTGTATGTGTCAATAATGTTGTATTGTGTCAGTTTTGTTTCTTTTTTTTCCCCACAAAGTTTACCACCTGCAAAATGCCTTCCCCCATCTCACTGGTACTGAAAAATTTTCCCTTTGATTCTAATTCAGACCCTCTTTATCTACAAATTATATCAACATCTTACCTCTCTTCTCTACAACCAGGGATTTCTTTCATAGCAAATAAAATTAAAAACTGAGATTTAAGGATGGGAAGTTAATTGTCCTTAGTTTATAAACGCTACAGGCCTCTTTAATTAATTTAATGCAAAACTAATTAAAGTATTATAATGACTCATCTAATAAAATCATATTGCCACGTTTGCTGATGGCTTCAAATACTGACAAAGCCTGTCATACTCACATGAAATGGACAATTAGCCATTTGTAGAGATGCATCCTTTAATTTATATTGAATCTATGTTTACATGCACACCAAGGATAACCTTGACAAATACGGACTTTATCCCAAAACTTACCCAAAGGATTTTGGGATATGCCATGACAAAGAACTTAGACTTCATTCTCCTCAAAACTAGTGAAACAAAAATTCCCAAACAAGTTAAAATTCAAGTGACAAAGATACTTTTAAAAATCATTTTAGGGGTGTCTGGGTGGCTTAGTCAATAAAGCATCCAGCTTTGGCTCAGGTCATGATCTCATGATTTGTGAGTTTGAGCCCCACAGGCATCAGGCTCTCTGCTCTCAGCTCGGAGCCCACTTCAGATCCTCTGTCCCCCTCTTTCTCTCTGCCCCTCTTCTACTAATTCTCTCTCTCTCTCAAAATAAATAAATAAACCTAAAAAATCTTTTTTAAAAAATAGTAAAAATTAACCTCTAAAATACTATATGCAAGATATTATTCAATGTGCTTTATGCTTCTATGTTAAACACCAGACTAGCACTATTGGTGAAGTACCACTACTCTCACCGTTTCATTTTTTTTTAATTTAATTTAATTAATTAATTTTTTTAATATGAAATTTATTGTCAAATTGATTTCCATACAACACCAATGCTCATCCCAGCAGGTGTCCTCCTCAATACCCATCACCCACCCTCCCCTCCCTCCCACCCCCGCATCAATCCTCAGTTTGTTCTCAGTTTTTAAGAGTCTCTCATGGTTTGGCTCCCTCCCTCTCTAACTTTTTTTTTCCTTCCCCTCTGCCATGGACTTCTGTTAAGTTTCTCAGGATCCACATAAGAGTGAAAACATAGGGTATCTGTCTTTCTCTGTATGACTTATTTCACTTAACATAACACTCTCCAGTTCCCCACCATTTTAAAGATAAGGAGAGTAAGGCATACAGAAATTAAGTAATATTCTTAAGGTCAACATTTAGTAAGAAATGGACCCAGGAATTAACCACCTAAAAAATGACTCCCATGAGAGGATCTATGATTTTTATAAATTTTTAGTCCTTTTTATTATTTTCTCAACTATACTGAAAAACAATCCATAACAAGTAGGAAGCATTAAAGAAAATGCCAGCAATTAATACAACTTCCCTCAGGGTGTCAAACTATTACTTTGGCACAAATTTTGGTACCTCTGAGGCTAGGAGAATGAGAGTTATATAAAACTCATGAAAGTTTCAAAGATTTTCTGAAGGACTCTCCAGTGAGAAAAACATGAAACTGTCTTGGGTTTTTGGTTTCTGGAAATTTCTGTGTTGGGAATTTGCCTTTGGCCTAATGGACCAGCTCTCTTGTTGACATCATCAGAGTAAAACAGGTAAAACTAGAGCAAGTGCCCATTTTTTGCTGCTCACTCACCACAGCCCTACACTGATTCATGCCTTCTCTGAATCCAACCTGGCATCTCCATATCTAGCATATCCTAGGCAGTTTCTGCTGCCACTTTTTAGGAATATCGTAGTGGAATGGATCTAAGACAGATCTATATATGTATACGAAAGACACTGTTCTAAAAATTTTTGAATATGAAAAAGATAAAGGCAAGCATGATGTTTATCATTCACTGCATTTTAAATGACTAGCTTGTTTCCCTCATAATTATTTAATCAATCATTCAACCATTCAGTGTGGATATCACAGTGAATACAGTGTTATATAGGATTTCTTTGTGAAATACAAGCGTAAAGATGTTTAAGCAGCTTCTAATGTCTGGCAACTTTGTGTATGCTTCTTTCAATATTTTTGGTAAACCTTTGTTTTCCCAAAGTCTTCTTTGTCTGAGTTCCTAAAGCCATGTTAAACATGTAGGGGACTAAAGACCAGGGATAAGGGGTGCCTGGGTGGCTCAGTTGGTTAAGCATCAAACTCTTGATTTTGGCTCAGGTCACAATCTCACAGTTCATGAGTTTGAGCCCCATGTCAGGCTGTACGCTGACAACAAAAAACTGCTTGGGATTCTCTTTCTCTCTCTCTACCCTCCTCCCTTGCTTATGTGCTCTCTCTCTCTCTCTCTCTCTCTCTCTCAAAATAAATATCCTTTCAAAAAAATTATTGGGAATCCTGGGTGGCTATGTCAGTTGGGCATCCGACTTCAGCTCAGGTCATGATCTCGTGGTCTGTGGGTTGGAGCCTGGAGTCGGGTTCTGTGCAGACAGCTCAGAGCCTGGAGCCTGCTTCGGATTCTGTGTCTCCCTCTCTCTCTCTCTGCCCCTCACCTGCTCATGCTCTGTTTCTCTCAAAAATATATAAACGTTAAAAAATTTTTTATTTAAAAATTATTTTATTGTTGATATTTTCTATGTTGAAAATAGTTTCCTTTTTTTTAATATTCCATAAAACAACTAGTTTACATGTTTAAGGAACACATCCACCAAGATACAATGAAAGTTATTTCTGCATGTGAAAAATGTATTTCTTACTCTAAAACAGTCATCTACTTCACAGTTGACTCTGGAAATATTTCAGAGTGGAAAACTATACAAGAAAGAAAAGAAAAAACAAAAGAAAAGAAAAACAGAAGGAAGGAAAGAAGGAAGAGAGGAAGGAAGGAAGGAAGGAAGGAAGGAAGGAAGGAAGGAAGGAAGGAAAGAAAGAAAGAAAAAAGAAAGAAAGAAAGAAAGAAAGAAGAAAGAAAGAAAGAAAAGAGAGAAAGAGAGAGAAAGAAAGAAAGAAAGAAAGAAAGAAAGA
>NW_024412395.1:13961351-13979269 GCF_014898765.1 Herpailurus yagouaroundi
AAGAAAGAAAGAGAGAGAGGGAGGGAGGAAGAAAGAAACAACAACAAAAAAAAAGAAGAAAATCTGCTAAGGCAATTACTCTACAACCCTTTTCAACCTCTCATGCTCCCCCTTCTTTATTCCAGTCATTCCGAAAATATTTTTAAACATAATTTCATTCTT
Source organism: Herpailurus yagouaroundi (assembly GCF_014898765.1). Taxonomy (NCBI): domain Eukaryota; kingdom Metazoa; phylum Chordata; class Mammalia; order Carnivora; family Felidae; genus Herpailurus; species Herpailurus yagouaroundi. The sequence continues at coordinate 13,961,514 of NW_024412395.1, forward strand.
TTTAAAAAATATAATATTTTAAAATATATTATGTAGCATAATATATGTATATATTATGGATATATAAAAATATATCATATTCCATGAACAAAGCCAACAAGCATGGTCAAAGGTCCTCACTTTTCTGCTGATGAAAATGAGGTACTAAGAGGAAGAAAGACTTGGCCAAGATCACATGGCCAATCACTAGCAGAGGTTCTATCACAGGTATATTCAATTCTAGAATATTTTAGGTGGAGAAGCTTTTCTAATGAACAGAAGCACTATTTAATAGCAATATATCATTCTACAGCCTTCTTGAGATGTGACATATCTTGTACTACCTCCCTATCTCACCAATCAGCCTATAAAAGTATTTCTTAGATTTATAAAATGAAATAAAAATAATAATGTATACCTCACTAAGGGGAATATTTAGATTTCCCAAATTAATTATCATAATGAGATGATGATGCAGACATTTCTGTTTTGTAATGAGGAATTTGAGGCCCATAGGCAATAAGAAACACACCTTAGCTCACCCAGCCGTTGTTGAAGCAACAATTCAAAAAAAAAAAAAAAATCTAGAGGATTCTAACTTCCCTTCATGGACTCTCCGAAAAGGCAGAGTTAGGGTTGGTCAATTAGAACCAGTAAAGGCAAGTAGGATACTATATTGATAAGAGTATCAACAATTCCATCCTGAAAGATTTATTTACCATTTAAACCGCCTCACTCTAGGGGCGCCTGGGTGGCGCAGTCGGTTAAGCGTCCGACTTCAGCCAGGTCACGATCTCGCGGTCCGTGAGTTCGAGCCCCACGTCAGGCTCTGGGCTGATGGCTCGGAGCCTGGAGCCTGTTTCCGATTCTGTGTCTCCCTCTCTCTTTGCCCCTCCCCCGTTCATGCTCTGTCTCTGTCTGTCCCATAAATAAATAAAAACGTTGAAAAAAAAATTTTAAACCGCCTCACTCTTAAAATCATAGTTTAAATTACATAACGCAAAACTGATAGCATGCTAAAGTAAAAGACCACACCCACTATCACCAGCAAAGAAATAAAAGTCTTAAAAATGTAATTATCAAGAGAGATCTAATATGCATATATTAAACACCACACCTATCACATGAAAACGAAAGTTTATTATAAGGTAAAAATCAAGTCTTATAAACTTCAAAGTTTATAAACTAGATAATAGATAAAGTTTATTACAAAGATGTTTATGAACTCCATATATAGTTTTAAAACTAATTCTACATTTCTGTAAATTTAAAAACAAAGATCAAAATAGCCCATGTGAAAAGAAGAACATACATGAACACTGAAATAATATTCAAATTAAATACTAATAAAACTATTATTATCAAACTTGCTGGATGAAGATAAAGCAAAATTTAGAGAAAATATAGAATCAGTGTTTCTGTATTAGAAAAGAAAAATAAAATACTAACATTATAATAGAAAGGACTGTATAAATTTAAAATTTGGCCTTTGAGAAGACATATGTGAAGTTTACAAATATCAAAGTTGATCATGAAAAGAAGAAAGTACTTCTAAATAACATAGGAAAAGAAGAAAGTACCAAATACAAAGATTTAAAAAATGCTGTAAAAAGGGATAAAAACATTATGCTAACCAGTGGAAGTTTAGGTGAGATGGATTTTTAGAAATGTATAAATTATTGGGGCACCTGCATGGCTCAGTCGGTTGAGCGTCCGACTTTGGCTCAGGTCATGATCTCTTGGTCTGTGAGTTCGAGCCCCACGTCAGGTTCTGTGCTGACAGCTCAGAGCCTGGAGCCTGCTTCGGATTCTGTATCTCCCTCTCTCTCTGCCCCTCCCCCAGTCATGCTCTGTCTCTGTCTCAGAAATAAATAAACATTAAAAAATTTTTTGATTAAAAAAAAGAAATGTATAAATTATTGAAACTAATTTTAAAAATGCAAAACTTAATTTTATTACCATAATAGGATGAGTTCTTAAAAATGTCTCCCATACACACATAAATACCACACCAAACCTAGCCACATTCATAGGGTAAGTAGAGCAAGCACATCTTAATAAGACAGAAAGTATAAAAATTGGAATGGAAGAAGCAATAATGTCATTATTAAGAAACAATACGGTAATATGGAAAAAGAAGGCATTGATGAGAATATAGTACCAACGGGAATTCTCAAAGTGTCGCTGGTCTGCATATAAATATTCAAGCAATTTAGAAGTCAGTTTGGCAGCATGTACTGCATTTGAGCGTTCACATGCCATATAACCAAGCAATACCACTTCCTGAGCAATATCCCCTTAAGGTCTTTATACTTTCACCATGAGACATGGACAAAAATATAGTGTTGCTCAAACTGCTTTTATGCATCAGTAATGCTCTTTTTGAGTTGGTGATAATTTCAAAATGTAATAATGACAAGAAATCTTCCCCTAAGAAACCAGTGTCAAGTGTAGACTTCCGTCTTAAATTTTTACTCTGAATAATGCATTAAGAATAAACAAACGACGATGGGGCACCTGGGTGGCTCAGTCACTTAAGCATCTGACTTCAGCTCAGGTCATGATCTCGCGGTTTGTGGGTTCGAGCCCTGCGTCAGGCTCTGTGTTGAGATCTCAGAGCCTGGAGCCTGTTTCTGATTCTGTGTCTCCCTCTTTCTGCCCCCACCCCCACTCATGCTTGTCTCTATCTCTCAGAAATAAACATTAAAAAATTTTTAAAGAAAGAATAAATAAACTTGACAATGCTATGCAATGGAAATTCCACAGAACTAGACCTCGGTATTCTTGGATCTCTTCTAGGTTCCATGATTTATAAACTTTTTTTTCTTTTTTAATTAATTAATAAAATAATACCTGTATTATTTTATATATTCTTAAATTGGAATACCAGATGGAAGATGGAAGGTAAATAGAAAACATCAAGTATAACAGGACAGTTTGCAAAAGGAAGTGGCTTCTGTAAACGTTTTCTACGGGGCCATGGCTGACAGTGTTTGGTGAATACCCACGCCTGTGCTTACCAGCTGCTGGCCTTGGACACCCCAGGCTGCATACTGCAAGACGGAGTCCTCTACTTCTGGAGGATTTAACTCCCAAACTTCCCTTGAAAAAAGGTAAATATTTTTACATGAACAAATTGACATTTACACCAATCATTTAGTTGGACAACTGCTAATGAAGACCAGAATCAAAGAACTTACCTTGTGTGTATGTTGTAAATCACATATGAAGCAGTATAGGAATAATGAAAAATCTGAAATTAAAAGAAAAAAAGAGTTAGGGACCCTAGGTTGCAATAAAAGCTCTATCTTAAGTTGCGGATATGTTCTTAAAATCCGGGAAGTCCAAGAATTGATTTTAGAGAGAAATCAAATGTGAACTGTTCCAGTTCTGAGCCTTACCCCAGAAGCCTCATGACTCCTCTGACTGTCCTTCCAACCCTTTATTCAACCTAGTCCATACTTAATATAATTGTGATTATATTGCTGTCTTGTTTAAAATACCAAATGATTCCTCATTGCCTATAAAATAAAGTTCAAGCTTCATTGATGTTCAAGGATTTTGGTACTTTGGTTTCTACACACTTTTCAAGCTTTACCATCCACTACTTCCCTTTACCTAGTCTATGCTTCAATCACATTAGACGCATTCCTGCTGTATATCCTGAACTTTTTCTCCCCCCACCCCCCCACCCCCCCCGACTAGGACATCTTTGGGGAAAACTTGTATTGTTACTTTCTTTTCTCAGCACACAATTATAAAAGCTTCTTTTATTCCAGTACTGGATGTACACTGCACAAATATTATAATACTGTCAATTAAAACTCCCTAGAAGTCAAATTGTTATTTCTTCCTTTTGCAATAATAGCTTCAATTAAACATGATTGGCCACATATTTTGGTAAGACAATACTAGCATTGTCTATTTGCATTAAAATCACAATTCTTCCACCATTTGTTATAGTATTGTGTTTTATAATGAAGCTTTATTCTCCCATTCCTTTTAAAATAACTGTTAAATCTAAGATTGCCTTTGCTGTAGAGTTGCAGAAGCAAAAATAACTTTTCCTGGTTGCTATTTTGGCATTCACACTTTATGCTATAAAATTCCATATTTAACTACAAATTTTAAACCTTGAATTTACTACACGAGCTGACAAAAAGATAAGAAATGTGACCACCTCTATAAACATTTTTTCCCCATCTCAGAAAGTTCTGTTGCCAAAGCAAACTGCCAAGTGAGCACTTTGTCTTCCAAGCAGACAAATGGGTCAATGACGTTATGGGTAAAAGGAGTTCGTCTCTTCATCCTGCCTGTTAATTAGCCAACACACTCTAGCTGAATTCTAGGTTCACAGGCATCTTGAGAGAAAGAGTTCCTGGGCATTACTGTTTTAGTCAAAGGAGGCCAAAACAACTAAGACAAAACCAGATATAACCACTGAATTTTGCTCTCTTTCTGTAATTCTTATTATAGACTTTGCTGACTCTTCTCAATGCATGAATCGAAAGGTCTCCAAATGATGTCCTCCAAATGATGTACTTTGGAAAGGGGGATATATAAACCCACTTTTTGCTTCATAGTTCTTTGCCCAGCACAACATTTTCCCCCATAGTTCATGCGTTGAGGTGGAAGTCCACAATAAAATTAATCTTAACTTGTCTTCAGACTCACAGCAAGCTGAAGTAACCAGTTGCGGGGTTTCACCTCTTTTACAGGTGTCTCACAAAGCCAGTAGTCTGCCGTCTACAGATAACTAGAAACTAACCATTTATTCCTAGTTTAGGGCTTTCCTCTGAGTCCACTTGTCTTTGGAGTGTGTGTGTGTGTGTGTGTGTGTGTGTGTGTGTGTGTGTATACATCCAGCAGATCTCAAACACTTCCTGTTTTATAACTTTCCATAATTAAAATGGTATTCTATGCCCACAATAGAATATAATAAGTATAAAGTAGGAAGGATCTTGAACAGGGTTTAGAGGTAGAAGTTTCCTTTCATACATTTGTTTGCATAGTGCTGCAGAGATTTCAAAAGGGGGATTTTTCCAAAGAGAATTTGATTTAGCTTTACTGAACATCTTTATTAAGGTGCACTGGTCTAACACTGTGTCAATCTGCATTTCTCTCTCTCTCTCTTTCTCTCTCTCCCAATCTTTCTCTCTCCTTCTCCCTCCTACTCCGTGGATAGGATGTCTATTATTTTTATCATTTCCTCATTTCCTTTTATCCCAAATTCCTCTTCTACATTAGCTACGTAGGTTTTATTGCAGGATGAGAGGATAAAGATCGAGTCACGAAGGTTAGGAACAGTCTTTTTCCTGTAATGATTGGCTGCTGCATAATGAGAGCCAAAGTGAACATCTGATGAGATCCTTGGGGAGAAAGATATTTCACAGCCCGAAATCACATATCCATCGCATCTCTGCAAATGATGTTCCACTGCCTGTTAGAGAGTGTGAAGGGTTATGGCAAAGGTAGTGGGAGTGGGACAAACTTAAGAAATACTATGTAACAACTTGATCAAAGCTTACTTCTGGAAACTAGCCTTGGGATGTCCAATTATTAAATCTCATGATGCCAAAGATTTTGGGTAGAACAGAAAGCTTCATAAGATCCTGCAATCCAGTCTCATCCCTATCTTTTCTACGTTACTTTGGAACCTCAAGAAGAGGTTGATTACTACGTGTTCATTGCTAAGGGTAGGATAATTGGTTCTCCTTATTTGCTGTAGTTTTGTGCTGTAAGTCATCGCAAACACTGAATTAGCAAATACAGAACCATCGCCTCCTAGAAGAAATACACAGCTAGTTTCCTATGAGTCTCTGGTCACAACATTTCCATCAACCAATCAGTACATAACATTGTTTCATGTGTATTTGTTTCGAAAGATGCTATTTAATATTTAATATTGTTGATTCATTAACTCTGAACTCCTGGCCAGCAGCATTACAACTCATGCCTGAATAAAGTTTATCTAACACATGTGCTTTCTCTGTAAAGCATATCACAGCCTCTTGTACCTAGCCACAACACTAGAGAGCACTTCAGCACTGTGCTTGGGGGGTATTTTAAACAGCAAACGCATCAACACAAAATACAACCGTGAAAAGCAGAGCACTAAAAGGACTATGAAAAGGACACTAATTCACCATATGATAGCTAAAACAAGAAGGCAGAGTGTCATCCTGTTTGATCTCAGCTCGGCAAGTATGTATCAGGCAGCCCAAATGTTTTGCAGCTCTGCATGTGTCTGGAAATCCCTAAGAAACACAGAGAGTATTGATCTTGAGGTTATAAGTAAATTTTAGAAAACAACTAAATTTGGAAATCTGGAATCCACAACTAATAAAGATCAACAGTATTGGTAATATAGACATAGCATGCTATATTACTGGAAGAAAGAAACAAAAAATAAGCATATTTAAGACTTGCCAGAACTTGGATGCAAGAAAAACACAGAAGTTATCCAGAATGGTGGCATTCATGTTCTGTAAATGAAAGCTAGCTACCTCCATTCGTTTATCAAACATCTTTTAAGCAAATTCTTTGACGCAAGCCCTGCACTTAGTACCATTAAAAAAAAAATTGTGGGTCACCTGGGTGGCTCAATCAGTTCAGTTTCTGACTCCTGATTTCAGCTCAGGTCATGATCTCATAGTTCGTGGGGTCGAGCTACTCGTTGGGCTCTGCGCTTATCGCACAGAACCTGCTTGGGATTCTCTCTTTTCCTGTCTCTGTTCCCATCCCTTGCTCTCTCTCGCTCTCCAAAATAAATAAACACTTAAACAAGCTTGCAATAATAAAGATTATTTTAAAAATAGGATAAATACAAAAGAATATCAATTGATCATTTTTATTTTACTCTATTCTCTGTCAATTTATAAACATTTATTGAATACTAACTATGTGCAAACTCGTAAGTTCAGTTCCTTGCCAAATGCCAAGGCCATAATAAATGTAATTCCTGTCCCCAAGGAACTCTTGATCCAGTCATGGTGACAAGGTTGAGAAGCATTACATTAGTATAGAGCACTCTGTTGCAGGTCATGGTTAAATTAGGAATAGCAGATTATAAACCTATAGGCTTTCCAAGAATCAATTAATCTTATTGCTTTCAAGATTGTAACTGTTAACAAGAACAATTTTTGAATTGAGCATATACTATACACTGGACTCAGCTGAGTGCTTTAAATATATTAACATTTAAGTACACCGTAAGAAATCTATACTACCATTCACAATTCTCACGATAAGTGAAGCACTGAAAGTTTAAGTAGGAGACAGAGCCACAATTTGAGCTCACGTCTGTCTGATTATTGTGACTTAATCTCTCTGCACATTCTCTTTCAAGGAGCTGGGACAGTAAGCACGGCTCCAGCTTTGCAAAAGATTCATTTCTGAAAGACCTATTAAGCCATCATGCAAAGATTTATTGACAGGAGTAGGCATGAATTAATTGTGATTACCATAGTGAAGAGAGATTTCATTTTAGAAAGATGATCTAATAGATCAGATTAAAAATGTAAATCCCCTTCTCCTTTAGCTGTTTTTCACATTTTTTTTTTCTTGGAATATCAGTTATTACCTAAGACATCTATGGGGATTCGTGTCAAGGAGAGTTACGCTTACAGGAAACAAGAACAGGGCACTCCAGTAATTTACGATTAAACCAGAGGTTTATATCTCAGGGTGCCAAAGCTTTTTCTGCACTGCAGTTAAACTGCCGAATTGGTATAAAGAGCATGCATTTTCATGGCCTGGAGAATATTTAAAATAGGATTATGGATTTGCCATGGACTCAAGCAGTTAGTTAACTACAGTGTGAGGAAGCAAGTCTCTGAGTTAATAGCGTTTACAAATAAATGCCAGGGAGAGAAAAAAACAATAAAGGTAAAAAGGCACTTGTTTCTCTTGGAAGTAAGTGGTATGATGACGTCAAGCTTGTTCTAGGATGATGGAATCCCTTTTAAGATGAGTAAGTAGTGGGGCGCCTGGGTGGCGCAGTCGGTTAAGCGTCCGACTTCAGCCAGGTCACGATCTCGCGGTCCGTGAGTTCGAGCCCTGCGTCGGGCTCTGGGCTGATGGCTCAGAGCCTGGAGCCTGTTTCCGATTCTGTGTCTCCCTCTCTCTCTGCCCCTCCCCCGTTCATGCTCTGTCTCTCTCTGTCCCAAAAATAAATAAACGTTGGAAAAAAAAAAAAAGATGAGTAAGTAGCGACTCTGTTGCTGGAAAAATTTTTATTATTCAGTGAAGAACTAAGCTATCAGAATACTTGAATATAGTAAAAACAATTCATATAATTTTAAGCTGAAGCTCTACAGAAATTTTCCTAAAACATTATATGAAAAAAGCTTTGTGAATGCTGATCAAGTATTGGTTGAAAGGGAAAGTAAACATCAGAGGAATTAAGGGTATATTAATATTTTTCAGTATTTTAATCTACTTTCATTTGTTTTCTCACTTAATGTTCATCGTAAACTTTTAGATATTATTCACCAAGATATACAGTTAGTAAAACCAAGATTGCAGTCTAAATCTTACTGATTCCAAACAGGCAAGGACTGTTTTAATGTGTTACCACAAACATGAATTATGTAGTATTCTTTAATTACTTCACCATTACAATAAGTGGTAAGCACAGGAACATACTCGAGATGGTGAAACTAAATATAAATGTTGATGAAAAAGATAAAGTTTAGGTGTTGCTTGACTTCATCTCTATTTATGCCCAAACCTATATAAAACAAATAAAAATAAACTTACTACTACTAAAAAAAAAAAAAAAAAACAACAACAACAAAAAAAACAAAAACACTATCTGCCAGAAAACGAATTTAGTCATTCTGTTAGCTTGTAGGCATCACAAAGCCATCGCCACAGAAGATACATAGTAAAAGTAATATTTATATTTCTCCTTGCCCTAATTGGGTCTAGTTGGGTTCCCATTTGGAAAAAAAAATAGGATATTATTCTGGCTATTTTAGTATTCATTATGTATTCATTCTGAACTAAATAGTATAGTCACTCTGAATTGAAATGTGATACTTTCAGCATAGTGTGTAAGTAGAAACCTAATAGGAGATTGTATTAGGTAAACATGTTTCCATATAGTACATTAATTTTACTTAAGAAAAAGGATAGTTGATGATTCAAGTCTAAAAAGCAGGTAACGCCAAAAATTACCTGGGCATCATTTCTCAATTCCAGGTAGGACTGCTGTGCTCAGAATATAATCCAACTGGGCTGAACATTATCAATAGCCAGCACAAGATGAATATAATGTATTATACAATAGGAGATCTTTGAATAAGTAGAATAAACCAATCTCTGATATATTCCATGTTAGATAAATTAACTGATCATCACAGACAAACCCCTTCAAATTGATCTTAGAATTCAGTTCATGAGAGGTCTATAATACAAAATTTCATTTCAATGATACTCCATAATCAAAGTTTCTTAATTATTTGACATGGAAATTTCACCATAATATACCTCTGATTAAAGTACCAACCTCATTGACAATGCCACTCTTTATAATAAAAATATTTTCATGTACCAGACCTTTCTGCATTAATTAATGCAAATAAGCTACTTTCACACCAATTGGCATTAAACTATTTCGAATGTCCAATCACTGAAAATATCTGGTTTGATAACCTGAATAGCATGTAAAGGTTAATTACTGACACTGGTACAGTAGGTTTTCAGTTTGTATTGAAATACATTTGTACATCATCTAACCATGTATAAACTAGTTTTCTCTCTAGCATGTCAATGCAGAAATAAATACATTGTAAGAGGACAGAGTGAGAGACAAACTCAACCTTATTCCTATGTAGTACTAGAACTAGAAAGTCAAGAATGAAAATCAACGTTTCCACATACAAATATTTTGCAGGTTCCCAGTGACTGAACCAAGTATGTAACTTAGAAAGTGGTCCATTCTTTCTCCAGAAACTTTGGTGAAAAAGTTCTCTCTTCATTTAAATTGAATTAAAGGGGCGCCTGGGTGGCGCAGTCGGTCAAGCGTCCGACTTCAGCCAGGTCATGATCTCGCAGTCCGTGAGTTCGAGCCCCGTGTCAGGCTCTGGGCTGATGGCTCGGAGCCTGGAGCCTGTTTCCGATTCTGTGTCTCCCTTTCTCTCTGCCCCTCCCCCGTTCATGCTCTGTCTCTCTCTCTCCCAAAAATAAATAAACGTTGAAAAAAAATTTTTTTTAATTGAATTAAAATGTAGTTTATGTTTTCGTGAGAAATTTATTTGAAATATTTAATCTGCGCATCAGGAAAATACAGCAAGCAAGATATATCCAACTGTTTTGATACAAAATTTAGAGGAAAAACTATATGGGAATTATTTAGTTATTCCATGAGGTTATGTCAAGAGAATAGAGCCAGAAAAACTCAAACCAATTTCAATTGGCAACTTTTTAATATCTTGAATAAAAGTCTCATGACCAGAGTTTCCAACATGGTGGCATAGGAAGACTCTTAATTCACCTCCTCCCAAAGAGACACCAAATCTACACCTATATGTAGAGTAATTTCTTCAAAAGAACTGGAGGCTGACTGAACAGCTTCCACACAGCAAACACTAAAGAGACCATATAGAGAAGGGTAGAAGAGACAGAGACACAGTAATGACAGGAACCCTACACTGATGTGAAACCTACAGTAAGGAGATACCACTGAAGGGTCTCCCCTGGCCTGGGGCACAGCAAAAAGAAACAAACAACAACAAAATGAAAACAAAAACCCAGCAGTTTAAAGGATGACTAGAGCCTTAGAGATAAAAAAAAATCCATTTACTAACCCTAGAGTAACTGACACACAGGCAGGGAACTACTGGAATTCTCTCTAGGGTCAGAGGTGCTAATGAGCACCATTTTTTATGTTCTCTCTCCACCTTGATAGCACAGATGGGAGTAGGGTCCAGATACTCTAACTGGACTGCTAGGGCTGCCCCAGTGCACCTTGAGTTCCTAACCCTCACCAATTCCAGCCATCCCACCAACACAGCCCAGTAATGTACATTTTGGGATCTCCCACAACTTGTGCCCACTTCAGCCCCAGTTGGCTTGTCAAAGCCACCAGGCATACACAGTTTACAAAAATAATACTCTGACACAAGGCCACTCCTTCAAGACCGGGAGAGGCAGCTATTCCATCCAGCTCATAATGTTTTTATGTTTGTCTAACATAAAAAAAAAACACAATGAGGAGACAGAGAAATAGGTTCCAAATAAATGAACAAGAAAAAAAAAAAAAAAACAGTGGGGAAAACACACATACACTAATGAAACAGAGACTAGTAATTTACCTGATAAAGCCTTCAAAGTAATGGTCATAATGATGCTTAACAAAAGTGGGAGAAGAATGGAAGAACACAGTGTGCACTTCAACAACAACAACAAAAACAACAATGACAAAAATATAAGAACCAACCACAGTTATGGAATACAGTAACTGAAATGAAAAATACACTATGGAAATCCACAACAGAAGAATGGATCAATGTTCCGGGAGACAGAAGAGTGTCATGCAAACAGAACAGCAAAAAGAAAAACAAAAAGAATTTTTAAAAAATTAAGAATAATTTAAGGATCTCAGAGACAACATCAAAAGCAATAGCATTCACATTACAGGGATCCCAGAAAGAGAAGAGAGAAAGGGCAGAAGACTAATTTGAAGTAATAATGGCTGGAAAATTCCCTAACCTAGAGAAGGAAACAGACATCCAGGTCTAAGAAGGATAGAGAGTATCAAAGAAGATGAACCCAAAGAGATATACATCATGATATAATATAATTAAAATGGCAACAGCTAAAGGTAAACAGTATATAAAAGACAGCAAGAGAAAAACAAAACAAATTATCACATATAAGGGAAATACTGGCAGGCTACAAGTTGATTTTTCAGCAGAAACTTTGCAGGCCAGAAAGGAGTGACAGGATATAATTAAAGTGCTAAAAGGAAAAATAAAAATAAAAACAAAAAACAAAAAACCTAACCAGAATACTGTATCTGCCAAGGTTATTATTTGGAATTGAAAGAGAGATAAACAGTTTCCAAGTGAAGCACTGGTTTATCACCACTAAACTAACATTATAAGACTTGTTGAAGGGTCTTCTTTAATTAAAAAATAAAAACCATAACTAGAAATAGGAAAGCATATGAAAGAAAAAATCTCACTGGTAAAGGCAAATATATTAAAAAGGATGTGTATTGGGCACTTAAATATTTAGTATGAATGTTAAAAGACAAAAATTGTGAAATCACCTATAACAACAATTAGTAGTTAAAGAATATACAAAGTAAAAAGATGTAAAACATAATGTCACTAAAAACAGGGTAGGAGGAATAAAAATATAGGGCATTTGAACTTACGTGACAATCAGCTTAAAATAATCTACAATATATATAAGTCAATATGTATGAACCTCATAGTAACCACAAACCAAAAATCTACAATAAATGTACAAAAAATAAAGAGAAAGAAACCCAAACGTAACACAAAAGACTGCCATCAAATCGCAAAGTAAGTAAGAGAAAAGAAAGGAACAGAGAACTACAAAAACAACCAGAAAAAAATTAGAAAATATCTGTAAGTACATACTTATCAATAATTACTTTAAATGTAAATGGGATAAATGCTCCGATCAAAACGTACAGAGTGACTGAATAAATGCAATAAACAAACAGAAACAATAACAAAACAAGACCCAGCCATTTTAATAAAAGTATGGAGTTTTCTCAAAAAATTAAAAGTAGAATTACCATATGATCTAGTAATTCCACTACTGGGTATTTATCCAAAGAAAACAATAACACTAATTTGAAAAGATACATGCACCCTTATGTTTAAGGCAGCGTTATTTACAATAGGCAAGATATAGAAGCAACCCAAGTGTCCATAAGTAATTGGCTAAAGAACATGTAGTATAAACAGACAATGGCATATTAATCATAAAATGAAGGAGATTTAGGCATTGGCAATAACATGAGTTGACCTAGAGGGTATAATGCTAAGTGAAACAAGTCAGACAAAGAGGGATAAATACATATGATTTCACTCATATGTGGAATTTAAGAAATAAAACAAAGAAAACAAATGGAAAGAGACACAAAAAAATACTCTTAAATAGAGAAAACAAACAAGTGATTTCCAGAAGGGACAGAGATGAAGTAGAAGATTAAGAGTACTCTTATTGTGATGAGCAATGAATAATATATTTGCTGAATCATTATATTGTACACCTGAAACTAACATGTATGTTATTATACTTTGAACAAAGAAACTAAAAATAAGATCCAGTTATACATTGCCTTCAACACAGACCTAAAGATATACACAGACAGAAGGTGAAGGGGTGATAAAGGATATTGTATGAAAATGGAAAGAAAAATAGTTGGATTAGCAATATTCATACCAGACAAAATAGACTTTAAAACAAAGAATGTAACAAGGACAAAGAAGTATATTACATAATGATAATGCTAAGAAGAGGACATAACCCATAAATATTTATGCACCCAAAATAGAAGCACCTAAATATATAAAGCAAATATTAACAGACATAAAGAAAGAAATTGGCAATAACACAGTATAGTAGGGGACTTTAATATCCCACTTATATCAATAGATAGATCATCCAGACAGAAAGTCAATATGGAAACATTGACCTTAAAAGACAGAGTACAACAGGTGGACTTAATATATACATATGTATGTCTGTGTATATATTATATATGATATTATATATTACATATTACATACTATATATGTAATATATATAATATATGTGTGTGTGTGTGTATATATATATATATATATATATATATATAACATTTCATCTAACTACTGAATACATATTCTTTTCAATGCACATGCAATATTATTCATAATAGATCACCAGTTAGGCCATAAAACAGATACTTATAAATTTAAGAACATTAAAATCATATCAAGCATATTTTCTAACAAAATGTTATAAAACTAGAAATCAATTACAAGAAGAAAACTGCAAAAACTCCAGACACATGGAGGCAAAACAAACAAATGGCTCAACAAAGAAATCAAAGAAGAAATTAAAAAATACCTTGGGAGAAATGAAAATGGAACCACGATATTCCAAAATCTTTGGGATGAAGCAAAAGCAGCCCCAAGAGGGAAGTTCATTGTGATATAGGCTTACCTCAAAAAATAAGAAAAATCTCAATTAAATCTAATTTTATATGTAAGGGAATTGAAAAAAGAAAAATAAAGAAAAAAATGAAGCCCAACATTAGTAGAAGGAAAGAAATGGTCAAAGATAAGAGCAGAAATAAATGAAATAGAGACTAAAATCAATAGAAAAGATCAGTGAAACTAAAAGCTGCTTCTTTCAAAAGATAAAATCAATAAACCTCTAGCCAGACTCATCAAGCAAAAAAGGAGGAGTGATCAAATTAATAGAACCTGGAATAAAAGAGAAGTTACAACTGATACCACAGAAGTACAAATGATCAAAAAGAGAATACTATGAACAATTATATGCAAACACATTAAAAAAATAACTAGAAGAAATGGATGTTACTAGAAGTACAAAATCTTCTAAAACCGAACCATGAAGAAATAGGAAATCTGAATAGATAGAAATCTGAACTAGTAATGAAATTAAATCAATAATTTTAAAAACTCCCAACAAACAAAGGCTCAGGACCATATGGCCCTATAGGTGAATTCCACCAAACATTTAAAGTGTTAATGCCTATTATTCTCAAATTATTCCAAAAAATTGAAGAGGAAGGAATGCTTCCAAACTCATTTTACCAGACAAGCAATACCCTGATACCAAAACCAAAGACACTATGAAAAACGAAACAAACAAAACAACAACAACAAAAAAAGGAAAGGAAATTAAATTAGAAGCGAATATTTCTTTTAAACATAGATGCAGAAATCTTCTAAAAATATTGGCAAACTTAATACAATATGTTAATAGTATCAGACAGCACAATCAACATTTATTCCAGGGATGCGGGATTTCAGCATTCACAAATCACTCAACATGATACACTACATTAACAACAGAAAAGAGAAAAATCATATGATCATCTCTACTGATTCAGAAAAATCATTTGACAAAATTTAACCTCATTTTATTTTAATTTTATTTAATTTTATTTTATTTAGAGAGACAAAGAGAGCAAGCAAGCATGCAGGCAGATGAGAGGGATAAGAGGAAAAGAGAGAGAGAATCTCAAGTAGGCTTCATGCTCAGAACAGAGTCCAACAGAGGGCTAGATCCCACAAACCTGGAATCATGACCTGAGCTGAAATCAAGAAGCGGACATTCGACTGACTGAGCCACCCAGGCACCCCTAACATCTATTTATGATAAAAACTCTCAACACAGGGGGGTATGGAAGGAACATACCTCAGCATAACAAAGGCCACATATGACAACAAGGTCATGACAAACATCATATTCGGTGTTAAGAAGTTGAAAGCTTTCTCTTGAAGATTGGGAAGAAGAGGCCCACTCTTGGCACTTTTATTCAACATAGTACTGGAAGTCCTAGTCACAGCAATTAGGCAATGAAAACAAATAAAAGACATCTAAACTGTAAAGGAAGAAGTAAAACTGTTGCTATTTGTAGATGACATGAAACTATATAGAAAACCTTAAAGACTCCACCAAAAACTTACTAGAACACATCAATGAATTCAGTAAAGTTTCAAGATATAAAATTAACATACAGAAATGGGTTGCATTTCTATATGTGAATAATGAGCTATCAGAAAGAGACATTAAGACAATAATCCCATTTACAATTGTATCAAAAAAGAATAAAACCCCTAAGGATAACTTTAACCATGGAGCAAAAGACCTGTACTTTGAAAACTAAGACACTGATGAAGGAAACTGAAGATGACACAAATGAATGGGAAAATATACTGCACTCATGAATTGAAAAATTAATATTGTTAAAATGTTGATACCCTCCAAACCAATCTACAAATTTAATGTAATCCCCATTTAAACACCAATGGCATTTTTTTACAGAACTAGAAAAAGAATCCTAAAATTTGTATGGAACCACAAAAGACCCTGAATACCCAAAGGAATCTGGAAAAAGTAAAACAAAGCTGGAAGTATCATGCACCTGATTTCAAGCTATACTACAAAGCTGTAGTAGTAATTAAAACAATCTGCACAAAAACAGACACATAGATCAGGAGAATAGAATAAAGAGACCATAAATAAACCCACAGCTTTAGGGTCTATTAATCTATGGCAATTGCAAAGGAGGTAAGAATATAAAATGGAAAAGTCAGTCTCTTCAACAAAGGGTGTGCGGACAACTGAACAGCTACATGGAAAAGAATGAAACTAGACAACTATCTCATACCATTTATGAAAACAAATTCAAAATGGATTAAAGACTTGAATGTAGGACCTGAAACCATAAAACCCCTTTACGACAACACAGGTAATAAACTTTTTAACATCATCTTAGCAGTTTTTTTTTTTGGGGGGGAGGCAGTCTCCTCAGGCAAGGGCAACAAAATCTAAAATAAACAAATGGGATTACATGAAACTAAAAAGCTTTTGTACAGTGAAGAAAACCACCAACAACATGAAAAGGCAATCTACTGAATGGGAGAAGATACTTATAAATCATGCATTCAATAAGGGGTTAATATCCAAAATAGAAAAAAAGATGCTACACAATTTAATACAAAAAATTAAAAATGGGAAAAGGACTTAAATAGACATTTTTTTTCCACAGAAGACATATACATGGCCAATAGGCACATGAAAAAAGGCTTAACATCACTTATCAAATGGGAATTGCAATTCAAAACCACAAGGAGACAACACCTCACACCTGTCAGATTGATTATTATCCAAAGGACAAAAAATAACAAGTGTTGGTGAGGGTGTGGAGAAAAAACCCTTGTATACTGTTGGCGGGAATGTAAACTGGTGCAACTACCATGGAAAACAGCACGGAGGTTCCTCAAAAATTTTAAAATAGGACTACCATACAATCTGGCAATCCCACTACTGGGTATTTGAGGAAAATTAAAATACCAATTTGAAGAGAAATATGCACACCTATGATCATTGTAGCATTATTTACAATATCTAAGATATGGAAGCAAACTAAATGTCTGTAGATACATGAATGGATGAAGATGATGTGATAGGTATCTTCATCTATTTTATTATATACATTACATATAAATATTACACATCCATTATGAAAGAATGAAATATAGCCATTGTGACGACACGGAAGGACTGAGAGGGTGTTATGCTAAGTGAAATAGGTCAAACAGATACTGTATGATTTCACTTATTATATGTAATCTAAAAATCAAAACAAATGAATGAAACAAAACAGAAAGAGACTCACAGATACAGGAAACAAATTGTTGGTTACCGGTAGCAGTAGGGCTGTGGGTGCAGGCACAAAAAGTGAATGGGATTAACAAGTACAAACTTCCAGTTATAAAATAAATAAGTCATGTGGATATACAGATAGGGAATATCATCAATAATTTTATAGTAACTTTATATGGTGACAGATGATAACAACTTATCATGGGGAACATTTCACAATATATAAAATATTAAATCACTATCATATACACCCAAACTGATAGAATATTTTATGTCAGTTATATTTCAATAAGTCTTACTATTAAGCAGGAAAAAAAATAGTAGTTGTATAAATTTTGTATTTGTCACTTTTCACACTATACTTCCATAGACAATAGTCCTCTGCA
>NW_024412395.1:13979279-14035289 GCF_014898765.1 Herpailurus yagouaroundi
ATTTGTCACTTTTCACACTATACTTCCATAGACAATAGTCCTCTGCATTGAATAATTTTTAAATATTGGAAAAAATAATAAATATCATTTTCAAGAATGTATGATAATTTACAGAAGTATTTACATATTAATAGCTCTGATGATCAGATTTTTCACATATTATACAAAATGCTGAGATCATGTTCATTGCCCATTCATGTATATCCTTAGGATATATTCCCAGGAGCAAACTTTTAGATCAGAAGATATTCATGTTTTATATTTTGTTTCATATTAACTAGTCAAATTCTACAAAGACTGAAAACAATTTATACTGCTATGTGATATACGTGTGGGGGGTGTGTGTGTGTGTGTGTGTGTGTGTGTGTGTGTGTATGTGTGCGCTTAATGCCACAATAAAATAATGTTACCTGTTGTGCTGATTTGGGTTCTTTGAAAGACAAAAACAAACACAAACATAATTATTTAGAGTTGCAATTTGACTTTGATTTGGTTTGAATATCTTGTCATAGCTCTTAATATTTTATATTTCTTCATTTGTGTCTATCAGTATATTTTCTATGGGGTTATTCATGTTTCTTTTTTTCTCATTGATTTCTAAAAGCTCTTCTTACATTGTAAATCATAATTTTGTTTTCATGACTGAAACAAATATTTTACACAATTGCTTGTCTTTTCAACTCTGTGTGTGTTCTACAGAAACATTTTAAATCTTTTTTTTTAATGTTTATTTTTAAGAGAGAGAGTGTGTGTGTGCAAGGTGGCAGGGTGGGGGCAGAGAAAGAGAGAGACATAGAATCCCAAGCAGGCGCCAGGCTGTGAGCTGTCAGCACAGAGCATGACACGGGGCTCAAACCCACAGACTGTGAGATCATGACCTGAGCTGAAGTTGGGCATTTAATTATCTGAGGCACCCATGCACCCCAAATTTAAAATCTTTATGTGATTATTTCTAACAGTCATTTCCTATTTTAGACACTAGTAGTAAGTCAAGAGAAGCTTTACTAACTCAACATTACACACTTTGCACAAGTATTTTTTATGGTAATTTTAACATCCATGATCTCTTGTACAAACTTGTCAAATCACTATGTAAAACATACTTAAACTAATGTAACCAAGTGTCAACTATATTTCCACTAAAAAAATTAAAAGTGAAAAAAATTTATATTTATTCTCCAAATCTTATTTGAGATTACAGTTCATTAAAAATGTAAAAGCTTTGAAAAAGACTTAAAATATGTTTTAAAAATTTATAAAATTAAAAAAACATTAAAAGATAAGATCCATGATCTCTTCAATCCACTTAAAAATATTTTTTCTTAAAAGTGTGAAGTATAATTCCAGTTTTTTGTCTTTTGTTCTTTGTGTATTTTTTTGTATTCCCCAAATAAGCAAGGAGTTGCCCAATATAATCAGTTTAGTATTTTTTCTTTATTAAAATATTCCTACATCTTATATATGCTTGACTTTTTCTGGATGATTTTCACCTTATTTATTTCTTTGCCTTTACCTGACTAGAATCACTATAATACAACCTTAAAATATACTTTCACACCTGAGTAAATTAGTTCATTTTCATCTTTTTTAGTGACATTATATATTCTAAATCTTGATTATTCAAGTGCAAGTCTTAATCTTCTGATTAAATTCTAGTCAAACTAAGAGGATTCAATATTGTAAATGGAAATGTTTTTGTTCATCACCTTAAAAAAAAAACTGAGTCATTTCTTAAAACACCAATATATTGGTCATAAGCATCATTCATTTGTTCCTGTTTTTATTTAATATCCTTCATCCTCATATTTATCTGTCTTCATGGTAGGAGTGAAGGTTGCTGGGTATTAAAGTGTTTGTGTGGATTGTGTGTATGGCTCGACAGTTACTGTGAAAACTTGGACAAGTGACACAACTTTGCTTGCCTTAGTTTCCTGGAGATGATAACATCTTTGAAGAAAATCAATGCTTTTCTTTTAAAGGATGGGTGGTTACTGGGGGGGTTAATAAAGAGGGATTCTTATTAAAGGGAAAGAGTTGTGGGCTGGAAGTATTTCAGAATAACTGACCTTGTGATAAAAATACAGGCAGGCACTGATAAAGATTAATGTGGTCTTTTATATGCTGCTTATGAAAAATCACCTGAATACTAACCTGATGAAAAAAAAATACTTTTTTTTTTCTCCAAAAGGAAAGAGAACTCAGGACAGAACTTTACAGAGGAATTATTCTAATGGTGATATTAATATCTGAAGAAAGTTGTTTTCTCTCGTAGCAAAGATAATACTCCACTACTTTCAACATAAAACCCCCCTGACATCTATACTTGTAAGGTTCCCGGTGGCATGAAACTCAAATACATAACAAATTGACTTTCAATCTCACATGCTGCATGTATATTCAACTGGCCTGGCATGTGATCCATGCCATCCAGGTTATTGCCCCAAACAGGGGTGTCTTCCAGAAGGGGCCAAATCTTCAGCCCTGAAGCTCAGCCAATACAACTGAATATTGAAAATGCCAGAGGGGCGCCTGGGTGGCTCAGTCGGTTAAGTGTCTGACTTCGGCTCAGATCATGATCTCATAGTTCGTGGATTTGAGCCCTGCGTCGGGCTCTGTTCTGACAGCTCAGAGTCTGGAGCCTGTTTCGGATTCTGTGTCTCCCTCTCTCTCTGACCCTCCCCCGTTCATGCTCTGTCTCTCTCTGTCTCAGAAATAAACATTAAAAAAAAATTAAAAAAAAAAGAAGAAAATGCCAGAGATCATCCAGAAACCATCACGTAGACAAGGAATCAGAACCTGAGGTTCAAGAACAGATTTTTTTTTCTCCCTTAGGAAGCTAAATGCCACAAACTTGTAACTACTTGCAAAGGGGGGTTAGTATATATGACTTATACAAAAATCAGAAGATCCAGGGAAAATAATTTTAAAACTGAAGTACATAGATCTGTTTTCTTCACTTTTGTGCCCATTTCTGCTTCATTCCAAAAGCCTCATGTTATACTTTGAATGATTAATGTGTTATGACTCCAAATTATCCTGACCCTCCTCTTTCTAAAAAACTGTATTCTGTATGTATGTTCTTCAAATTTTGTGAATCATAAAATTGATTAGAAGCACTTTATAAAAATATGATTTCTAGGAGATCACCTGAGATGAGACATTGAAATCTGTATTTTGCTGGGTGCCTCATGTCACCTTATTGTCAGGCAGGTTTGGGAAATGTTCTTCGGCTCTATCAAAATTCTCTTCATTTGGACAGAAAGTAATTGGACAGAACAATCGGGGGCTAAAGAAGTTTCATTACAGAATATGAGAAAAGGGCTTCAAAGTCAATGTTCTTCCCTAATGTAAAATTAATCATCCTTTTCAGTTTAGACTGCAAGAAGGAAGTTATTCTTTTCAGCAAAAGTACAAGGTTTTAAAATCTCTTCCCAATGCTGTATTATGGTCAGAATCCAGAAGTACCCAGGTATCAAATATCATTCCTGGCCCATTCAAAGAGAGAAGCCAGGCTCAGAGTAATAGACACTAATCTGATATATTACACACTCAGTTGTATAGGGAAACCATCTTTTTTTAAAAAAGACCATTGTAGAAGATGCTGTATTTTCTTTAATTTAAAAGAATTATTCCTAATTGAGGCTTTGAACTTTCTGAAATAGAAATAAGAACCCACAGTTGAGCTAACAGTATCATGGTTCTGACTTGGATTAGAAGAAAACAGGATGGGGACTCAGGGAAATAGAGAAGACACTGAATAATAAATAGATAACAAAGACCGGACAGAAGAAATACAGCTTTGTCAATGACCTGGTTAAGGCACTTGATGTGCTACAGGGATTTAGTCTCAGCAACCCATTACATTTAAATTCCATTGACTATATTCTGGACAGGGGACAGTTTCAGTTCCATATCTGGAAAAAAAGGATGATCATGGGACTATCTCATAGGTTTACTGTGTATATAACATGAGATATTGTGAAGTCCTTGGGATACTTCAGGGTCCAATAAACATTAGATGTCATTAACATTGCTTCTATGGTTATTAGGAATAACATGCTTGAGGGGAGCCTGGGTGGCTCAGTTGGTTGAGTGTCCATCTTCGGCTCAGGAGAGAACAGAATACTCCCCAACTAATTTTATGAGGCCAGCATTATTTAATACAAAAATGAGATAAAGGCATTAAAATAGATACAACTGTCCAATATGCTTGACGAGCATAGGCACAGAAGCCTCAAAACAAAATTCTAATGAAAAAAAAATATATATATAATGACCAAATAGAATTTATTCCAGATGCAAGACTGCTTTAGTATTTGAAAATCAAGTATTATATTTCACATTCAATACCCCCCATCACATTATATAGTAATTGATGCAGAAAAATCACTTGACATTTAATATCCATTCATGATTAAAATTTTTGAACAACTATAATTAGAAGCAAATATCCTCAATGTGATATATAGTATTACCAAAACATATAGCTAATGTCATTCTTTATGATGAAATATTAAACGCTTATCTACCCTTGGAAGCAAGGCAAGGAATCCATTCTCCCCATTCTTGTTGAACATCATATTGGAATTCCTAACTAGAAAATGAAATAACATATATACTTATTGGAAAGGAAAAATAAATAAAACTCTGTCTATTCTTAACTGACATAATGTCTATGTAGAAAATTCAAAGAATCTATAATAAGTTTCTAGAACTGATAAATGAAACAATTTAATAAATTAGCAATGTTAAAGGATAACATGTTGATATGGAAAAATGTCAAAAAGTTATATGCTGGCAATAAATAACTGGGAATTGATTTGAAAAAGCAGTGCCATTAATAATAGTGTCAAAATTATGAAATACTTAAATATAAATCTAAACAAATATGCAAAATTTATATACTTAAAACTACTAAACACTGATTAGACAACCTAAGTGTGCTGTCATATATGGTATTCATGGATTAGAACACTCTATGTACTTGAGATGTCAATTCTCCCAAAACTGATCTATAGCTCTAACACAATTTCAAATGAAACTCCAGCAAAATATATACACAAAATAATTATAAAATGTATATGAGTTATGAACAAACCAAACCAAAACAGAACTTAGAAAAGTCAAAACAATTTGTAAGAACAAAGTTGGAGGACACACACAGTCTGATTTTAAGGTTTCTTATGAAGGTACAGTATTCAACACAATATGATATTAAAGAAATGAGGGGCCCAATCACAGAATAAGAAGGAGTCTAGAAATGTGTATGTGTATATATATATATATATATATATATGTATGTGTGTGTATATATATATACACACATACATGTACATATATTTATACACATGTATATATATATATATATATATACACATGTGCATATGTGTGTGTGTGTGTGTGTATACACACACATACATACACATAGTGAATTTCAAACAAAGATTCCATGGCAATTCAATGGTTTAATGGAGAAGGAAAAATCAGACTTTTCAACAAATGGAGCTAGAATAATTGGATATTTATGTATAAAACAATAAACATTTATCCATATTTTGTATCATATGTTAAAATTAACTAATAATGAATCCCAGACCTCAATGTAAAACCTAAAAGTTCCACAAGGAAACAATACTGGAGAAAATCTTTGTGATATTTGACTAGGCAAAATTTCTTAGCTAGAAAGCCAAAGACATAGTGCATAAATGACAAAAATTAAAGTGGATTTCATCAAAACTAAGAATGTCTGATTTTCAAACATATCATTTATATCAAAATGATATAGTTAACCACAGATTGGGAAAAAGTATTTGAAATCCTATATGATAAAGGGCCTGGTTCCAAAATAAACAAAGAACCTTCACCTTCACCCTCACCCTCACCTATTTAAATAATAAAACTAACTCTTCCAACCAAAATAATAAATATATAAAACTAACTCTTCCAACCAAAAAAAATAAATAAAATAAAAAAAGAATGGGTGGGAGATTTGAAAACTTATCTAAAGAATATACGTAGAAATTAAGCAATGAAAAAATTTTCAACATGATTGGTTATTAGAAAAATTCAAATACCACTATACACTTATTAGAATGTCAAAATAAGGATAATGCTGATGATACAAAATTGTGATTATATGGAGCAAATGGAAGTTTCAAACATTTTTGATGGTATTGCCAAATGGCACTTTAGAAAATAAGTTCCCAGTTCCTTATAAAGTTAGACTTATGTTTACCATAAGATTCAGCCATCCCCGTTGTTAGGTATTTCTCAGAGAAATGTAAATCTATGTTCATAAAAAAATCCTGTGTCCAAAGGTTTATACTTTATTTTTAGATGATCATCAACTTGAAACTACCTAAATGTCCTTCAACTAGAGAAATAGATGAATAGCTTGTGGTATATCAATCCAAACAAATATAATTTAAGAATATAAAGAAACAAATTACTGATACACACAGCAATATGCATAGACCTCACTCATAAGTAAGAGAAAAAGAGAAATTAGATTTAAAAGGTACATGATTTCCATTTATATGACATTTTAGAAAACATGAAACTATAGACAGCAAACAAACCAATACTTGCCATGAGCTGAGATTAAAGAGAAGAGTTAAGGGGGTGCTGGGGTGGCTCAGTTGGTTAAGTGTCTGACTCTTCGTTTCACTCAGGTCATGATCTTGCAGTTTCATGAGTTCAAGCCCCGTATTGTGCTCTGTGCTGGCAGCACGAAACCTGTTTGGAATTACCTGTTTGTCTCTCTCTCTCTCTGCCACTCCCCCCACCCACACTGTCTCTCCCTCTCTCAAAATAAATAAATAAATTTTACAAAAGTAAAAAAAATAGAGAGAGGAGCTAAGTACCATGTAACATGGGGTAATTTTTTGGTGTGATGGCACCATTCTGTGTCTTGACTGTAGGTGCCATGACTACATGGAGTTATTAAAACTTGTAGACCTGAACACTAAAAAGGGCTTATTTTCATGCATTTAAATTATATCTTCAAAGATTTTGTTTACTTATTTATTTACTTTACTTAAATTCAAGTTAGTTAATATACAGTATAGTATTGGTTTCAAGAGTAATATTTTTATTTTTTGAGGGAGAGAAAGTGAGCATGTGAGCCTGTGTACACACGAGTGGGGGAAGGAAAGAGAGAGGGAGAGAGAGACTCTTAAGCAGTCTCCATGATCAGCACGGAGCTTGATCTCATGCCAGAGATCATGACCTGAGCTGAAAGAAAGAATCAGACACTTAACTAACTAAGCCGTCCAGGAGCCCCTAAATTATATCTTAATAAAACACCCCCCCCACCAAAAAAAAAAAAAATAGAGGAGTTATTTGCTACCTGAGATAAAGCCAGGTATAGATGAAGAAAGGAATAGAGGGCTATTTTAAGAAAATTCTCAATCTATTAAGACACTACCAAGAATGGTTTTCTGTATTTAAACTGTTTTACTCTATGTTGCAAGATATTATAAGTAAAGATTTAGATTTTCATCATATTTCAAAGAAATCTAAGTTGTGCACTGTTTTCACATTTTAACGCCTCTGAAATTGAGGACTCTGAAACAAATAGAATGCCAAGCTTACTGGGACACAAAATAATGGTGCATCTTTTAAGTGATGATATGTCAGATTCGATGAAGTACAGTAGTCTACTGTAGCAAACAAGTTGTGCTAAAAGGAAGTATATCTTTGTCAAAAGGGTTAAAGGCCAAAATGCTGCTTTGCTGCCTTTCATTCCCTAATTACCCAGTGTCAACTACTAAATGGGAAGAACACAATCAATATGCGAATGGGATTTTATTATGTCATTGGAATATTTAAAGCAAGATTCCAGGGAACTGTAAATTCAAAATGAAAATTAATTTCAAAGTAAGTGCATAGGCCCACATGGTCAACTGGACTTTCTGCAGTGACGGAAATGTTCAGTCTGCTCTGTGCCACAGACCACAGGTGGCAAAAGAGTACTTGAAATGTGGCGAGTGCAACGGAGGAGCTGAACATGTAATTTTATTTAGTATTAATTTAAATTCAAAAGGCCACATGCTGATAAGTGTGGACAACACAGACTTAGCCATTGGGTTGAAGCGGTTTTAGGATTCGTATAAAAGGACTATGACACAGCTCTGAAAGTATCAATCAGCACTGCTTTGGCCTCCATGGTCCTGCATCATCAACCTGTTTTTGGGATAAGGGAGAAACAACAAGTACGAAGATTAGCACAGGAGACATTGGGTCGCAGTAAGAACACCAACTGTTTCTCCTTTGTCACCCTTCATGCAATTAAGCATTCCCTTTTCCGGCAGACAAATCTCTCCCAGCCCTGATTTTATTTTCATCATTTTTCTCAGTGTGATAGCAGGGAGAATAACACAACTGAAAGATGCAGATTAAGTAGTATCATTAGTTATGTAGTCTAAATACATAACAGCTAATGGTGAGAATAATAAGATTGAGGACTTCAACCCGGATCTGTACGGAGATTAAACAGAGGTCACAACCTTCCCTGCTGAAGAACCAACAATTTGTAATCAGTAATTGACATTTTATATCACTTTTGGCTATTGCACTTTGCATTTTTCCAGTATATTTTTGTATTTCATTTATTATATGCTTGGACTAAGAAATTTTTCAATTAAAAATGTTATCAGTATCAAATAATTAGTAAATTAATATCATTTCCAAAGTATCTTAACATGTTTAAACTCTAAGAAGTAGATGGTAATTTGACTCTGAATAAAATTTAATGATTTAACAAAAGCAATTTAAAATAATTTAATACCATCACTTTAGGGCAAGGGGAGAGGTGCCTGGGTGGCTCTGACGGTTAAGCATCAACTTTTGGTTTCGGCTCAGGTCACGATCTCACAGTTTTGTGAGCTTGAGCCTGGTGTAGGGCTTTGAGTTGACAGTGCACAGCCTGCTTGGGATTCTCCTTCTCTCCCTCTTCCCCTCCCCCACTTTCATGCTATCTCTCCCTCTCAAAATAAAAAACTTAAAAAAATACCATCACTGGTGTACCACACGTATGGACATAAATGCATACATATATGTTCTATATGTATGTTATATCAGGGCTATTTTATATGGTTGTACACCTTGTTCTGTATATAAAACAACCGAGCAGAGGAGAGAAGACTGAAGGCCAACCTAAATGTTGGCTATCCTCCTGCACAGAACTGCGTCTGACCAGAAGAGAAAGCACCTTTCATCACACAACCTGCTGAGCACTTGTCAAGCAGTGTGCCCATGGATGAACATGCATCGAGAAAGAGCTTTTCATAATTTGTCTACCTGAAGTTGGAGTACTTTTTTTTTTTTTAAACACAAAGATGCAGTGGTCCTAACATGTGCCTAGACATGTTCCCAGTAGCGTGCTATGTTTATTCATGTTTAGGTCTCCATTATTTGAATAAAGGCTTAAGGAAAACTCTATCAGAATTCTTGACTACTAGTGACAGAATTTGATTTTAGCTAATTAAACCTAAAAGGCATGTATTAGTTAAGTATGAGGGATCTCAAAGAAGAGTTGGGAACACTAAAAGACCAATGACAGGTGCTAAGTTTCTGGAAATATTGGTTGAAACTACACCATGAGACTGGCTGGCAGACACATAAAAAATGGTGATACATGGAACCCTACAGAAAACTTGCACCACTTTCTCTCCACCAAAACCATTTCGGGACTAGAAACATGACTGATGGCAGCTGATGCCAGTGGAACACCAACACTTGTGTGACCACCAACCTAACAAAACTTAGAGACACCACAGGGAGCCTTCTCTTTCATATGGAATAATTCTGAACTGAAGTTTGTTATTGGTGGTCTAAGTTACATGCCTACATTCTAACTCTAAGAAATCCCCACAGAAGCCAATTAAATTATGTTATCCTGTGCACATCCAAATAGAAATATAATATTTCATGTAAAACAATCATGTTAACATTTATAGCAAATAAATAATTGATTACATAATTATTTCTCATGATTATTATTCTTGGCTTTTTGCATGATGACACAGAAAATTACTGTTTTTTAAGAACAGTTGTAGAAATAACATTAACCCAACAATTAGTTAAGAAGTTGGTCTATAAATGTGGTACAAAAAGGATATTCTTATAGGACAGACTATTGATTCTAAATATACACAAAGACTCTCATGATTACAGCAAAGCAAAATGAAACAAAAAACACACACATCCACACAATGCAACTATGAAAATAATATCAGAAAAAGACTTAAAACCAGAGAAAATGAAAAGAAAGCATAAGAACAAGAATTATATGGGACCTGTAATAAGATGGTAATTTCAATCAGGTTGTTGTACTTCAAACAGATTGAATATTACTTTCCAAGGGATTTACATGATATAAATAAGCAATCTGAATTATTAGGCTCCAAATACTCTACTTTCACTAAAGGAATCCCTGTTTCCCAGAGACATTTGCATAATAAAATTTTGGACCCCACATCTTTATTATTTATTTAGCCTAAGCCTCTCATTTTACATCCAAATATTTGATGTATTACTTTATTTTATAATGACTCTGGATATGGTCACAGAAATGTGAAAAACAAGACAAGCATCTGAAAAACAATTCACCTGGACTGTACTCCACAATGGGGAAGCAAAAGAGAAAAAAGGCACATTTTTTAGAGGTTTGTTTGTTTGTTTGTTTGTTTTTAATGCTTAAGAAATCTGAAATGTTGCCACTAACATGAGAAACAGACATCTGGAGTAGATAATGATATATATTAAAAAAAAAAAACAGAATTAAATGATACAGTGAAAGGTACTGACTGAAAGGAAAACAAGATTAGTAGAGGCTACAGAGAGCAGAGAGGGCCTCATGGGACTCTTATTCCCGGACTGTCCTCCAGACAGATCTCTAAAATGCACTCCTGATTCCCCTTGAACAATGCTCTCTTTGTGGAATAGCTTTCTCTTTGGTCTGATTCTTTCCTTGCAGTTTTGAACAACTCATTATGAAATCTTGGAATTTTTTCCCCTTTACTTTCTGTTTTTATCTTTGGTGGTACTTTCAATGGCTCCAGTATACACTGTCCAAATTTTGATTTAATTTCCAAAAGTATTTTTGGCATTTAGAGCATATTAGTAAGGAGATTTTTCCTCCAGGGTCACAGGGTATCTCCAAAATTAAAAAAAAAAAAGCTATAATCTAAAAAATGTCTATTATGCCAAATGACATATTCATCTAGGAACCATAATTAGACCTTCTCTGTATTATTACAGTTGGTTCAAACAAAACTCCAAGATATGAGCACAATTATCCCCATTTATACATGAGGTCATATAATTTTCCTGTGTTTACATAGTTGGCAAAAGAACAGATTTTCTGATTCTAAAGCACATGTGTTTTCTCCCAAGAAACACACAGCTCCAATACAGCTTAAATTCCAATCTAGTTTAGAGAATTTGGAGCCAAACAATAAAACGATGTTGTAATTTGTCCACTGTCAAATTTACTAAGTATTCTCTTAAAGGCTCCTTGATTTCCTGAAATTTCTCAAATTTCAAAGAGACATTCTTGTAGGAAAAAAAAAATCTCCTGAATGGAAAAGTCTTTCTTTAATTCCTCTTTACATAGCAAGTGTTCTGAAGATACAGTATGTTTTTCCCTTTGCAGGTACTACTGGCTGAATTGGTTTCAGGGACATGAAACTGGACTGGTTTTTACCACCTAGACATTTTTAACAATTACATCTTTGAATTTGTGTTTTGTAATTTAAGTTTGTTGGGAAAGCAGAGCGTGCACGTGATCAGAGGAGACACTCAGAACAGGCATGCGCTCCGTTCACATGTAGTATTTATGATGCCTCCTAAGCACAGAATTCTGGTAAGCCCATAATGTGTCTGAGTTCAGTGATACCTAAATTGAGTACAAGATAAGTATGTTATGTTTACAACTGAGTAAGAGGGGATGCTGCCAGCCTCAAGGGGCTCTCTGTTTGAAGCAGAGCTTGTTTGAATAAATAGAGAAACATCAATGATCAAGGAACCATAATGTATTCATTTTACATGTGTTACCTCCCTATGTTAGTCAACCATGTATGCTTAAAATAATGTCACTGGAGGAAAGGGAAAGATAAATGCCCATAATTCCTTTACCATTTAAGTTCCTGTCTTACTCATCATTAAGCCAAAGGTAGAGATTATTGGCAGAATATGTGCATATCAAATGTAAAATAAAACCAGTTGAATTAATTTCATTCAGCATTGCCATTGCCCAGTTGGAAAGAAATACATATGCATATACAAACAAAGAAATAGGAACTGTGTAATTTCAGCAGTACTACAGATAAGATGAAAACTCATATTTTCATTTAAAATCAGTATTGCACAATATAAGTACAAATGCTAAAATTGATGCCAAGACTTAAATTTTAATTTTTCTTAATAAGAATAACATTAAATAGCAAATAATAATAATAATAATAATAATAAAAATCCAACACCATGACAATTTGAGAGAGACCACAGAAGAATGAAAAAATATGTATCTTTTAGTAAGTTTAATGACACTTTATTTCTGCTTCATGAACAAAGGTCACCTGTTCATTCTGCCCTGGGCCCCACAATTTACATAGCAGGTCTGACTACCAGCTGAGAGTAAGATTTCGTTGATGTTTCCATACCATATTTTCTTACAGCATTTATTTAAGTTCTACTTCCAACCATATGAACAATAAAACCAGCTTTGGTGTCAAAATACTTATAATAAAGTATTTAAAAAAAAGAATTTTGCAAAGAAATTAATAAAGAAATCTGACATTCAGTAATAATCACACTACCTAGTGACATGGTTTTTCCTTAGTCTATTTGCTTCAACTGATGATGACTTAAAAGACCAAAGTTATTACCTCTAAATTCTCAAAATCTAATTTTACAAAATCAGACTGTTGGTAGAGGTGAAAACATAAGACTGTGAATCCAGAGACCAAGAGCTAGCTAGCATTTGGGTTTTCCATTCTTCAGTTATTTAAACTTGGGTAATATGCTCAAATTTTCTGAGACTCGGTTTCTCATTTCGTAAAGGGAGGGATTTCAATGAGATAATCCTTTAGTAATTTCCAGTTACAAATTGGAAATGATATATGGAGCATACCCAGTTCACTGACTGTTACCTACCAGGCCTTCAATAAATGGAAGCTATTATAAAATTATAGGACAATCTACTTCTTAAATTGGCCTCCACACCATGTATTTATATCCTTTGATAACATAATGATTAATCCATCTGTGACTTGTTTGTGAGTACAAAATGGCAAAACTAGAAATGATGACATACAAAAAATAAATAAATTCTTAAAATAACTCATTGCTTTTAGCACTTAAGGTGTGGTTAATTAATTACAAAGTGAAAAAAGAAAGAATTTGGTCTGGGGCTGGTGGAACTGGTAAATGAATGAAAACTAATGAATTCTTCTTTGCAGTGGTTACTGACTGAATTCCTTTTGTTAAACTGACCAAGACTCATGATCTTTGAAAGTGTCTCTGCATAGCAAACCTATAAAAACCTACTGTATTATTAAAATTATTATATTATTATTAAAGCTAACATCTTACATTTAAATGCATACTATGAAAGTATTATCTCAACATCAAATTCATAGGCATTTGGGGAAAAAAGTGGCTAAATCAAAACCACTGATTCTTGGCTAAATCAACACAACTCATGAAAATTTGTTTCTTCCCATATCTAAATGCAGTCTTAGGGTCTTGGCTGAATGGAGCTTTTTACAGATGTATATTAAAGTGGACTCTATCTGCATTTTGAAGCTAATTGGAAATAGATTTAATCATAAATTATGTTTTGCAAATCACTTTCAGTGTAGAAAAAGAAAAAGCATTTTTTAGGAGATGCGATGAGGAGTTGGTCTGGAAGAGAGAGTCCTGGTTCCAAGTTTGATAAAGGTTCACTGTACTTACTACCTGGAACAATTGCCCCTTTCTGGTGTTTGCATTTATATAGTTTGTTTATAAAATGTGAGGTTGAACAAGCTTTCTTTCATGTTTAATACTCTCAACAACTTTCATTAGTATGTGATTCCACATAAAAAAGATTAGTAATGATTTTTTGCAGAGTTTTTAGACTATCCCATGTTATAAAGAAAGGACTAGTCAAAGATAAAAGCCATTTTTGTTCTTCTAAATTAATGGAAATCTACTTTCAGTTATCTTTAAGATTCAGTCCTATAGATCTAATTGATTTGTTGCACCCAAGTTAACTGACAAGGTCATAGCCCTGCAAGCATCACATTGATTTCATTCAATCAGCATCAATTACTCCCCGGTGATTGATAACAACCAGTGCCTACCATGGGTCATAATTTATAAATGATAGTAACACTTTGAAGAGTGAAATACAGCAAGTTATAACTAATATTTTCTGACAAACTAAAATAAATACAAAGAGAGAGACAGAGAGAGAGAGAGAGAGAGAGGGAGAGAAGTTAATACATTTAATTCATCCTTAAGAAAAAAAAATGTTGTCAAGGAGGGAAACGTGGTCAGGAAAGAGACTTAGGCAAATTTCATATATAAAAAAAAAAAAAAAAAAAAAAAACGACAAGTGAATGCATCAAACCTAAGTGCATTATATAGTTTTAGCACAAAAATAGTGATGGGATGATGGATAGAAACCCCTGCCATGTACTTATCAACCAGTAATCAATTATGTTCATTTTAAGAAGCTATAGTTGTCTTTTTCAGACTGCATTTGCTAAGCTTTAAGGAGAGAGAGATATTGCTAGCATTTGGATGTATACTTCTAAATACAATGCAGCAATCCAGAATAGGTGAATTATTTCCAAAAAAAGAACAGTGCATACAATTTATCTTGAAAGATTAATATATCACTGTCTCATAAAATTTAATTAGTTTTTTATATTGAATAATACAATTTATACATCACATATAATAACTTAAATATTGGAAGAAAAAAATGGCAACATGAATATATGTTCCACTATGGGCTACTGAAGTGGGTTCTTTTTAGATGTGCAGATTTAAATACTAATGTTAAGTATTCAATATTCAAAGTCTTCAAGATAATTTTTTGATACTATTTATTTTTGGTAGCCATTAATGTGGAAAGAACATAAATATGAAGGCCCTAATGCAAATTAAAACATACCTATCATTTTATTTAAAAAAATCTTGTGATTACATATCTTAGATTCATTTAGATTGCTCAGCAACATTAAAAAAACCCAAGAATTTCTGGGGCACCTGGGTGGCTCAGTTGGGTAAGCATCCGACTTTGGCTCAAGTCATGATCTCACAGCTTGTGAGTTCAGGCCCCATGTAGGGCTCTGTGCTGATGGCTCAGAGCCTGCTTCAGATTCTGTCTCCCTCTCTCTCTGCCCATGCCCTGCTCATGGTCCGTCTCTCTATCCTTCATAAATAAATAAACATTAAAAGAAAAAGAATCTATAAAAGTAATAATCAATGACCATTCATATTAGTAATTTAAGTTCTGAAGAGGCAAGTTTGGAATTGTGGTTGAGAATTCAAGGCATTACATAATAAAGCAGAGCAAGTGAACTTAACTGAGTGAAAAGAAGTAAGGGGTGCCTGGGTGGCTCAGCTGGTGAAACAGCCGACTTTTGGATTTTGGCTCAGGTTATGATCTCATGGTTCCAGCGCTCCCAAGGACAGTGTGAAGCATGCTTGGGATTCTCTTTCCCTCTCTCTATGGCCCTCTTCTGCTCCTGGATGCACATGCTCTCTTTCTCTCTCTCAAAATAAATAAATAAATGAACTTAAAAAAAGAAAAGAAGTGGGTAAGATTAAAAGGAGGAAAAACAATAAATGCAAAGATAAGGATGAATTAATGGCTCAAAAAAAAAGAACTAGAGAAAGGTACTGTATTTTCTAAGTTTCATAAATTATAAGAAATGTACTCTTGTTGATTTCAGATTCAAGTACTACTATAAATACTGAACCTGATCTATGAGTGCCTAATTTTCACACAGCTGGTTTTAAAGTCATGAGAAGTTTGTTCTACCATTTTTGCACCATTTATTAATCAAGTTCACATGTAATTTTCTGAGAAAATCTATTGCTGCCGTTATTCTCTACCTACTTTTAGGTTTGTAGAAATATTCATTTCATAAAATAAACAAGTAAAAGAGGTTAACTCTAAGTTTACTTCTGATACATAATTGTGTTTTAATGCCAAGAGAGCAAAATAATGTTAATTTTCTAGGGCTGATAAACATAATTTAAGATAAATTTACCATAGTATTATGTAAGCTGGCCATTACAAATTATATGAAAAAATAGAATGATTACATTTTTATAAGGAATTGAGCATGTCAACATTGTAGTTATGCTTATACATATATCTTATATATGTTCCTGAGGAATGAATATATGTCAAACATAATGGTGGTTTCCTTCAACTAGCAGAATTTCAATTAACTTTAATTTTCTTCTTTATAACACTTTTATTATCTGAACTTTAAACATGAACATCTCTAATCAAAATCATGAAAACTTTGTAAACACAAAACCATTAACTAGAATTTCTAATTTTCCTTTTTCATACCCACAAATTTCACTTACTTCTTTTTTATGCAAAGATGCAAGAAAACGAGAAACCAAGGTTCTTTCATATTTTCAGTACTATGTATAAAATATTCTACAGCTATCTCATCTTCCAGTTTTTCAGTTCCCCAAAATTAAAAAATAATATGTGCCAAATTACAAATTTAAGCTTAAAAAAGCAGTTCATCCTTCACAGAGCTAGAACAAACAATTCTAAAATTTTTATGGAACCAGAAATAATCCCGAATAGCCAAAGTAATGTTGGAAAAGAAAACCAAAGCTAATGGACTTCAAGCTATATTACAAAGCTGTAATCATCAAGACAGTATGTATGGCACCAAACAAAACAAAACAAAACAAAACAAAACAATAGATGAATTGAACAGAATAGAAAACCCAGAAATAGACCCACAAATGTATAGCCAACTAATCTTCAATAAAGCAGGAAAGAATATCTAATGAAAAAAAGACAATCTTTTCAGCAAATGGTGTTGGAAAAACTGGACAGAGACATACATAAGAATGAAACTGGACCACTTTCTTATACCATACACAAAAATAAATTCTAAAGAGATGAAAAACCTAAATGCAAGCCAGGAAACCATCAAAATCCTAGAGGAGAACACATGCAGCAACCTCCTTGGCCTTAGCCACAGCAACTTGTTCCTAGACATGTCTCTGGAGGCAAGAGAAACACAAGCAAAAAATGAACTATAAAAAGCTTCTGCACAGTAAAGGAAACAATCAACAAAACTAAAAGGCAACTGACAGAATGGGAAAAGATATTTGCAACTGACCTATCAGATAAAGGATTAGTAACCAAGATCTATAAAGAGCTTACCAAACAGAACATCCAAAAAAGCAAATAATCCAGTGAAGAAATGGGCAAAAGACATGAATAGACACTTTTCCAAAGAAGATATCCAGATGGCTAACAGACAAATGAGAAGATGCTCAACGTCACTCATCACGAGGGAAAAACAAATCAAAACCATAATGAGATACCACCTCGCACCTGTCAAATGGCTAAAATTAACAACACAGGAAACAACAGATGTTGGCAAGGATGTAGAGAAAGGGGGACACTTTGTACTATTGCTAGGAATCCGGGGCGCCTGGGTGGCGCAGTCGGTTAAGCGTCCGACTTCAGCCAGGTCACGATCTCGCGCTCCGTGAGTTCGAGCCCCGCGTCGGGCTCTGGGCTGATGGCTCGGAGCCTGGAGCCTGTTTCCGATTCTGTGTCTCCCTCTCTCTCTGCCCCTCCCCCATTCATGCTCTGTCTCTCTCTGTCCCAAAAATAAAATAAAACATTGAAAAAAAAAAAAAAAAAAAAGGAATGCAAACTGTTTCAGCCAGTCTCAAAAACAGTATGCAGATTCCTAAAAAAAAAAACAAAAAAAAAAAAAAAAAAAAAATAGAACTACCCTGTGACCCAGTAGTTTCACTACTAGGTATTTATCCAAGGGGTACAAAAATGCTGATTTGAAGGGGCACATGCACCCCAGTGTTTATAGCAGTGCTATCAACAACTGCAAAATTATAGAAAGAGCCCAAATGTTCATCAACTGCTGAATGGATAAAGATGATGTGGTACACATACATACACGCGCCAGAATATTACTTGGCAATCAAAAAGAATGAAATCTTGCTATTTGCAACAATGTGGATGGAACTTGAATTTATTATGCTAAGTGAAAGAAGTCAGTCAGAGAAAGACATATACCCTATGACTTCATTCATATGTGGAATTTAAGAAACAAAAGAGATGAACATAGGGGAAGGGAAACAAAAACCAAATGAAACAGAGAGGGAAGCAAACCATAAGAGACTTAAATACAGAGAACAAACTGAGGGTTGCTGGAGGGAGATGGGTGGGAGATGGGCTAGATGAATGAT
Organism: Herpailurus yagouaroundi; assembly: GCF_014898765.1. NCBI lineage: Eukaryota > Metazoa > Chordata > Mammalia > Carnivora > Felidae > Herpailurus > Herpailurus yagouaroundi. The sequence continues at coordinate 13,997,757 of NW_024412395.1, forward strand.
GGGCATAAAGGAGGACACTTGGGATGAGCACTGGGTGTTATATGTAAGTGATGAATCACTAAAATCTACTTCTGAAACTAATACTACACTGGATGTTAACTAGCTTGAATTTAAATATAAGTAAATGCCTACATAATACATACATAACACACACACACACAAAGAAAAGAGAAAATGCACTTCAAAATATGAACAGTATCTTGCAATGCATCACTGTCTTACTGACTTAACACCCAATCACCAAAGCTTCTTCACTTTATCTTTTCTCTGTCTTTCCCTAGAAATGTATTTGTCCTTTTTTTCAGTTTATTTATTTTGAGAGAGAGAGCGAGCACGAGCAGGAGAGGGACAGAGAGAGAAGGACAGAGAGAGAATTCCAAGCTGACTGTGCACCATCAGGATAGAGCCAAAACAGGGTTTGAACACAGGAACTGTGAGATGATGACCTGAGTCGAAACCAAGAGTTAGATGCTTAACCAACTGAGCCACCCAGGTACCCTGAATCTTATTTATCTGTTTTTGAAAGGTTTTTTAATGTTTATTTTTGAGAGAGACACAGAGACAGATCACGGTGGGAGAAGGGCAGAGAAAGAGGGAGACACAGAATCTGAAGCAGGCTCCAGGCTCTGAGCTGTCAGCACAGAGCCCAACACGGGGCTTGAACCCATAAACTGTGAGATCATGACCTAGCTGAAGTTGGACACTTAAGTGACTGAGCCACCCAGGTGCCCTGAAACTTATTTATCTTAAATAAAGAGCTAATTCTCTAAAGATTAGAATCAACTCAATAGGAAGCTATTGAGTAATTATGTGATTAACCTCTCAATAATTTGTATATTTATTAATTTTCTTTTGCTATTGATTTAAGTAAGCAATAAGAATTGTGAATTTGAAGACAATTTACTTAAAGGAGGAAAAGAACAAGGATTGATATGACTTGATAATTTATGTCTATGTACCTGAACCAATCACTCAATAAAGTCATCTAGAAAGGGGAGGATATAGTAGATATGATGTAAATAAATATAATCAGTGAGTAAAGTACAAATTGTGACTTTCACAGATTTTAAGTTTATACAATATGATTTAATTCTTATAGGATTTGATATAAAAATTTTCTGAAGCGTTGGTACACTTGATTAAAGCAAAAAAAAAGTTTATTCTGATACATGTGCACTACTAAGAGGTGCTTTTTAAATATATACTATATAAAGAATACATACTATAGAGGTAGCAAATTGTTTTTTTTTTATTTTTTTATTTTTTCAAATCTGAGCCTCAGAATCACATAATTACTCAATATCTACTCTGCTTATTTGGCCAAATACTTATAAATAAAGACACTTAAAGAAGTTGTGTATTTGGGACACTATACATATTACAAAAAGGCAATATATGCTTTAGTATAAAGTGATAATGAAGTCTAAATGTCAACCCACCTCTACCTCCAGTAAAATGCATTTACAAAACCACAACAGGGTAAAGTTCCAAACAAACAAACAAACAAACAAACAAACAAAAAACATTAATTGCTGTTTAATTATTTAGTTGGACGAATTATTTACCAAAAAAAAAAAAAATCTTGAAAAAGACAAAAGAAATTAGAGAATAAATGCAGAAGTTTTAAAAATTAGAAAAGCGAAGCTGAATTCCATGAACAAGTCCAATCCTAAGGTCAAAGTTTTGGGAATTAATGTCAGGAGCCAGCTTTCCCTGTCCCTGATAATTACTCTAATGAGTCTATCAGCTACTTCATCTTGCCCATGCTAATATTTATTGTACCTCCTTTGCCCTCTCCTGTCATAATGGTGACAAAGAGCTTACACATTGGGATTGAAAGATATTGATTGGTCTATAAACAATAAAGATTGTTATCCTACCTCTTAATGGGCCACCATACAAGGGATTCATTGAAAAGAAAAAAAATAGGAAGAAGCACACAGTGTTTTCCTATGACAAGATTACTTAAAGCAAATTACTTAATTTTCATGCTTTCTGTGACTGATACAAGAACTCTCACACCAAAACAATGATTTATAGACTGTTTGCTTTGCTTAGCCAATCACTATCAATTTGGTACATTTCCTGATCTTTCTGTTTTTATATCCTTTGGCACTTCTCTTTTCAAAGACTTTCCTTTAATAATAATTAAGAAAAATAATTAAATTTTGTGCTTATTTTCATCTGATGTATATATCTATTGACATTCCCATAGAGGGAATTTTAATAAGGTTTTCTCTCCCAATGTTTAAAATAGCAAAGGCAATTTGCTTTCTTATTTTTAGTATTAGGTTTATAGCCTTCATTTGGGTATATTTAAAATTAATTTTTTATATTTGTTTATGTTAATAAAAGATTATAAAGTGCTTATGATGAACTGAACACTATACAGGGCATGGGGGAAGCCGGATGGACTGAACTGATTCCTAGACTCAAGGAAATTAAATCAAATTGAGTAGACTGATGCGTAAATAATTCTGATATAATTAGATACAATATAAAGAGAACATACAGGAGGGCTTTATGAGTTTTTAAATTTTATTATTAATCAAAGAGTCCTTAGAAAATCCATTTTAGTAGTTTGCTGAGTGGATTTGGTTTTCAGACTCAATGCAAATTATTCTTATTAAGTAAGTGACCTTGAGGGGCGCCTGGGTGGCGCAGTCGGTTAAGCGTCCGACTTCAGCCAGGTCACGATCTCGCGGTCCGGGAGTTCGAGCCCCGCGTCAGGCTCTGGGCTGATGGCTCAGAGCCTGGAGCCTGTTTCCGATTCTGTGTCTCCCTCTCTCTCTGCCCCTTCCCCGTTCATGCTCTGTCTCTCTCTGCCCCAAAAATAAATAAACGTTGAAAAAAAAAAATTAAAAAAAAAAAAAAGTAAGTGACCTTGAATAAGTCAATCATTCTCTTTACACTATAATTTCCTCAACAATAAACTGTGAATAATAAAAACTAGGCTTATTATTAGAATTAAATAAAATAATACAGTTATGATATTCTCTACTGGGGCTGGCCAGAAATAATCAATAAAAGAGAACTATAAACACCACTCTCCTCTTTTCCCCGTGACATTATCATCCTCATCATTGTCATTATCAACAGAAACTTGCCTTTCAAGGAATAGGGCTCATCGGTTGGAAAAGGGGGATGGAGTCATTTAGGCGAGAGGAGGAATTTAAGTTAATTATGGACAGAATTTATGGCATCCAGGGGAGGCAGTGGTGAGAAATGAGACTGGAAATGAAAAGCAAGGCAAATTGGTAGGTTCATTTGTGGGATACAAAGTAGCTTGAATTTTATTTAGACAGTGGAGTTTCTCTAAGACGTTTTTAAGCATGTGGATGACAATGAGACTTCTAGTGTAAACAGCAAGCTACTGGTACTAATTAGGATGGATTCACAACAGGAGAAGCTACAGTTTGATATTTCTTGTGTGTGGTCATCGTTTGTTACTCTAAGAATACTTTCCTTTTTGTCTACTTGAGACCATATCTACACCTGTAGTTATCTTACATATTGAGCTAAATGGATATACCCTTTATTATACTTTCTCTTATTCTGCCTTACCTATTTTGTCTTCTCTTTTGCCTTGATTTTGTACTTTGTCCTTTGAATTCCTTGTAACTATTCTAAATTTGGCATATCTAACTAATTGATGATCTCAATTATTCATTGAATAAATATTGCTTGCTGTGTGTGAGGCACGGAATCCATTCTCCTTTGTACTTTCACTCTCCTTGTGCCTCCTGTAAAATATGATTATAACCTGTATGTTGAAAATTCATTTTTAAGCGAATCTGTTACAGGAGTTTTTAACCTCAGTACCCAGGGCTCGTTGTCTTGCCACTTTAAAGAATGAAGAGATGGACAATGAAGGATAAAGGGAGCAAGAAAGCAAGGATCTTATTAGAGTATAAAATTAGAAGGTAAGAATTGTAGGAAAGTTCTCTTTACAGGCAGAAGGCATTCAAAAGTGAATGCCAGTGACTATAGGCAAGGGGCTTTATTTTATAGGGTTTGGGTCACCATCTGTCCCTCGTTTCTTCTCAGGCCCTACCCTCAATGGCTAGGTAATTCTAAATAACTAGTCCTTCCTTTTTGATTGGCCCATTTCCATTGTATGTGGTCTAAGGCCGTAATATTCCTTGTGGGTCATTTGTTTTTTGGTCTACTAAGATTTAGTTAGATCTTTTGTTTGTCAAATAGCTGAGGGAAACCTGAGGGGGAATAGGTGGTATCTGTTGCATTCTTAAGAGGAGCTTTATATGTGAGGGAGTTTGCTTGAGGTCAGACATTCCCAGAAGAAATGTTTTAAATATTTTTTTAATGTTTATTTGTTTTTGAGAGAGTGTGAGTGGGGGAGGGTCACAGAGAGAGGGAGACACAGAATCCAAAGCAGCCTCCAGGCTCTGAGCTGTTAGCACAGAGCCTGATGCAGGGCTTGAAGCCAGGAACCCTGAGATAATGACCTGAGTGGAAGTCTGACGCTTAACTGACTGAGCCACCCAGACACCCCAGAAATGTTTTAAAATTTGTGTTCCCCGCCCCTCCCAGGGACCTTCAAGCCTTAGCCTCTCCCTTTCTGCCTACTGAATCCTATCTTTCCCTATCATATATCCACCAATATTTCCCTTGTTTGAAATGTATTATGATGGCTAGTTTTATATATCAACCTCATTGGGCCCTAGGGTGCCTCGTTATTTGGTTAAACATTAATTTGGGTGTGTCTGTGAGAGTGTTCCTGAAAGAGATTAACATTTGAACCAACAGACTGGAGTGAAGCAGACTGCTCTCAACATGGGCATGGTGTGCTCTCTTCATCCAACACAGTGAAGGCGTGAATAGAACAAAAGGCAGAATAAGACAGAATTTGATATCTCTTCCTGACTGTCTTTAAGCTGGGACATTGGTCTTCTCCTGCCTTTAGACTCAGGCTAGGACTAGAATTTAAACTACTGGCTTTTCTGGTACCCAGGCCATTAGACTCTGACTGAACTACATGATTGGCTTTCCTGAGTCTGCAGTTTGCTGAGGGCCAGTGTTGGATATCTCTGCATCCACAATTGTATGAGCCAATTCCTTCTGAATCTCAGTGCCTAGATAGACAGATAGACAGATGAATAGACAGATAGGTAGATGAATATGTGTACAATGCATGGAAACTATCCGCTAATTCTCTTCACAAGTAAAACTGTCAGTATAAATGGAGGATAAAGAATATGCCATCTCTCTCTGAAAATTAGTTTTCTTCCTCTTATTGTTTAATATAAATTAACTTCTTACTTGGGTGAAACAGTTTAGAAGATAATTCAGGGTAGAAAGGGAAAGAAGGGCAACAGAAAGAATGAAAGCTCCCAGTTATGTTCTTACAAAGTTTATAATGTGGTACCAACTAGGAAGACTAATTTACATGTCTACTTCCATTATATAAACAGGGTTAGGTGTATCATTTCTATTGTGTTGGCTTGTTTGTTTGTTTTGTTCTCTTTTTTTATTTTAATATAAACTTACAATTTCCATTTATTGCTTCTTTCAAAAAGAAAGTTTTAGCCCTAGTTACTACTAGGTGATAAGGCACACAGAGACAGACAAAACTCAGATGCTTCCTTCCACTTTCTAATCATATGAATGCAAAAAGATACACACACACACACACACACACACACACACACACAGACACTTTACAACACCACAAGAATTTGGTAGGTGGTAGGACAGTACAGGGTATAGTAGAAACGAGCTATCTGGGAGTGGGAGGGGGGTTTGGGAAGGCGCACTTGAGATGAGTCTTGAGAAATGAGTAGGAGTTCTTTCTTTGTTTCTTCTTCCTTCCCCTCCCTTCCCCCGTCTGCAACTTTTTTTTTTTTTTTTAAGTACTGCCAGAAGAGTAAAACTATGGGTAAAACATGAACACCTAGGGGGATCAGGGAGTGTGTCAGGATTAAACTATAGCAACATTGCTGGAGCAGAAAATACCATGAAAAGAAGAGGGCAGATGAGGCTGGGGAGCAGAGTCAGCACGTGAAAGAAGTTACATTCTAAGAAATAAACAATTCTGCAAACAATAGAAAGATACTCTATTTTTTTTTCCAGCAGGTGGGTTATATGCCAAAATATATGAGACAGTACCAAGAACTTTGACAGCAATATGTAGAACTAAAAAGAAAATTATAGTCATAATCAGGCTCATACATTAATACTTCATTTATCAGAAAAGAGTAAAAACACAATTATCCCTATTAGATGCCAAATGTATAACTCCCTGTCTACTGTATGCCAACACATACCTTTATCTTGACACAGATTTTTCAAGATCAAGGAGATAAAAGTTGTCATGTCAAAAAAGTGAAAACTTTAAGGTATTCCCTGAAATGATCACATTAATAAGAAATCTTTCAACAGCACTAGACTCAAGATGAAGTAACTAAAGGCATTTTTAAGAATCTACCTTACAAAAAAAAACACAGGATTGAAATTCTGTGTCACTAAGATCTATTGATTTAAAATCTATTTTTAGAGTGGGGCCATCAAAGAGAAAACTGAGTATCATTCATATTATAGAAATTCTCTGTGCCAACGAATTAGTACTGGCCACATGGAAAATATCACATGCTTTTTTGAAAGTCTGTTTTCTGTCAACAAATCCAGAAGTTAATTGAATTGACATATTTGACACACCATGAACAAAAATGTGTGTTAGTTCTTCCATATTAGAGAAAATGCGATATTTGGCAGATGACCTTAAGAGCAGCCAGGCTTGTTTCTAGGTGTTAAAGGTGGAAATGAAGTCTGGTGGCTGGTTAGAAGACAAGTATAAGAAAATACATAGGAAGAAGAATGAAGGTATATTTATTTTCTAACTCCTTGAATTAATATGAACAACTAAGGGAGAAACTACTCTGAAAAATATAGGACACATTTCCTTTCTAATTAAATAATATAAAACACATAAAAATCCATATGGTGAATAAATGTGAAATTTAATTCTCTCCTTTTTCACCATTGAAAGCAGAACATTGTTAACCCCAAAGATTACTTTAAAGTAGTTTAAAATCAAATTAACTATATTTTTAAAAGGTCATATAAAAGAATGAATATATTAATAGGACATTGATCAATAGCTTCCTAAAACCATTATGTTCCTATATAAAGAGCATCTTGAAGGAAGAATAAAGACTGAATTTCAAGAATATGAATACAGGAAATTCTAAACTATACTTTCTAAAATGTATTTTATGAAATTAATATAAATGATGGAAAATTCTCCATAATAAACTTCCATCTTACTTTGTTAATTGGCACTTAACCCTGTCAAAGTCCATAATAATCCTTTTGGTCGACAATGAACTCAGAGAAAATAACATAAGAGTAACTGTTCTTGCTTGTATTGAAGTTTGACCCAGGTACTCTGGTTATTTATTAATGTTAATTCACTAATCCCTTCAAGGACAGAATCATTATTTTCTGTTATTACTCTCATTCTTGCTATTACAGTGTTTCCTCTCTTTTCCCAATGCCTTCCTTCCCATCAATGCTGGAAAGATATTTTTAGGAAAATCATAATAACATGGACTCACCTATCTAGGACCTCTGCTTGGCCTCAATTATTGTTTTGCTTTCCAACTGGGTTGGTATCTCTACTCCATTAATCTATTAAATTTTGGCTCATTCTATCTTTGCTAGGTGCTAAAGGAACAAAGATAAATGATGACGATCCTTCATATGATTTCAATTATTGCTTTGCTTTCTAACTGGGTTGGGATCTCTATTCCATTAATCTATGAACTCATGCTTTACTCTACTCTTGCTTTTACAGATTCTTATTGCCTCCCTCCCATGTTGATATAATTGATGTAAATTAGTCAGGGCATCCTAGGGTGAACAAAATGCCTATGGATTACTTTTAAATAAAGGAATCATAAAGGCTCACCATTCGTCTTACTCTGGTGGATGCTTTTCATGGTCCCTTAAGTGAAAACCTGCTTGTATCTCTCTTGGTAAGTTAGATTGAGGTGGGGTAGTTACTTACTATCCCTCTGGACATGCAGATAAAGTAACTTTAAAAAAAACAATTCTTCCTTCTTACCAAAATAAAAGTGATAAGAGTCTTTCCTGGGTGTATTTAGTCACATCCTTACCCAAGTTATCCCAGTTCTCTGTTTACAAATTTATCTTGTATCATGTACTATTTCTAACACAGCATTTATCTTATTATAGTGTTTCTGAAATTTCTGTCACAGTGTCCTGCAAATACTAGCCACTAAGTTCTTGTTTGTACAAAGAATTAATGAATGAGTATAATCATTATATAGCCACTTGGAGAGGTTTGGAAAGCTTCCTTTGTGCCAGTATTTCAACCTCAACTGCCTATTTTAGTGCCTGAAATTCTATCATTAGGAATGCATTTCTGTGCACATCGCCTAGAGGGATGTTCGTTAAATCAGTGATACACATGAGAGAAGCTGTCTTCCTCCTCTGGCTGCTGCATGCTAAGAAAAGAAAAGGCCTTGATGTGCCTTCTGACTTCTACGTTCTCTTCCTTCTTTCTGTCCATGCTCCAGAGCCCAAAGGAGTTGCAAATATATAGATAAGTCTCTACTCTCTAGAGTGAAGTGAATGATTTTCCTTCATCTCAATGTGATGGGGATTTTTTTGTGGTTAGTATAAAAGGAAAATATCTTACTTCATATTCATGACCTACCACTTCTGATTAATTTATATGCCCATGATCTTCCTCATCTGTTGAGAGTAATCCAGGAACAAGTAATACACACAGAGTGGTAGGAAAAAAATGCATTAGAAAGTGGCTTTCTAGAATTCTAAAAACACTGGATCTGAAAGGAACTTAGTAATGGTACAAGTCAACAATTTTACTTAGAGAGGAGGAAACTGAGGCTCAAGGTTGTAAACTTTTTCAGAACTTGTTTGAAATATTTTTAACCTTCCAATATGAAATATTTTGAAAATAGGATTCATTCAAAGATCTAAGAATATGTTAAACTAGGTCAAACAATCTTTCAGCATAGCCAACCACACAATATTTTCTTACCTATTAATCAAGAAAGGCAAATAAAACATCTAAATGTATATTAAACATACACACACCCATAAAAAACACATACACATACTCTCACCTATGTCTTAATGGCATTACATTTTAAATCCACTAGTGTTTCAGCACCAATAATAGTGCAGATAGAACTAACAGAGTCCTGAGAATCAATTTTATTGTTTGTTTATACACCTTTATTTCCTTATCTATTAATTTTGTGAATAAATAACAGAAGTTCCCATATGTTAAGTCCTCAATTCTTTTACCAAGAGTCAGGCTGTGTTCCCATTCACAGTGCCGACAGCCCCACCGTAAGAATCCTTAAAGATCTAAGTAGGATGCACTACTTTGACTCACTTTCTTGGTCTTCATGAGCATATGAATATGAGAACTTGGAGCAATGTGCCACAGTCTGATCACCGTTACTCCCAGATAGAAACAGGACCAGTACGGTGATTGACTTTTAACAAGCCCTAAACAATCCTCTGTTGCTCTAATGAATAAAACAATAAATAGTGAGGTCAAAAGGGAGCAAAATGTGTGTGTCCATGAGTGTGTGTGTGATGAAAAGGGAAATATATATGTCTATCAGTTATCAGGGTAATATTTGCTCCATTTAAGAAACGTCAACCGCGGAGGCACCTGGGTGGCTCAGTTGGTCAGGCAGTTAAGCGTTCAACTCTTGATTTTGGCTCAACTCATGATCTCAACGTTTGTGAGATGGAGTCAGGCATCAGGCTCTGTGCTGATAGCAGGGAGCTTGCTTAGGATTCTATCCCTGTCTCTCTGCCTTTCCCCACTCATCCTCTCTCTCTCAAAGTAAATAAACAACAAAAAAAATCAACCACAATGGTTTAATATATTCAAGCTCCTCTATGTTTCCTGATTATGATACTTATATTACGCCTTTGTCTCAATAATCATTATCTTGTGGCCACTCCAGTGTCACTTTAATGTCTTACATTAAGACAAAACTTTCCCAGGAATCCCCAGTATATTTCTATTCATATAATATTGGAACATAGTATGTCACATGACCAACACTTTTGGTTGGAGGCGAGGCTGGACACTTAAGGATTTTATACTTTTTGTTTTGTTTTGATTTTTAATTAGATATATAGCACCTTAAACAATATAAAGTTGTTTATTGTAAGGAAGAAGGGCACACGGCAGGATGACTCTGTACAAGCAAGTTTCATTTTCCACAATTTTAGGCAAAATATTTACATGGGGGAAAGTGAAGGATTTAAGCTAAATGAGGGGTTACGAACACATATGATTACAGAGTCCAGGCAGGTGATGTAAAGAGAAAGTTGCTGATGGGGACTGTGAAGCCCCAGGGATCACTGGACTCATCTGAAAAGGGATATATATAGAGCTTTTCAGCTGCAACTGATCATGGGCATGCAGGAATGTATACCACGTCTTATAAATTTTCTAAATAAACTGCAAATTATTATCTTTGTGAAAAAACTCACCACTCTCAATGTTGGTAACTAATACAAAAATTTTAAAACTCAATGCAACAAAATGATATACATCCGGGGGGGTTGGACTTGGAATACAAGGAAATGAGTTTGGGACTTCAAAGCAATATCACTTCTCAGGACCCTTTTCATAAAACCGTCTGGGTCCTGGCTTCTTATCTGATATTACAGGATCTTTTCACAGCACCACTGAAGTACACACTTAAAACAACAGGGTGAAGCTGTAAACCCAAAAGTCAAGTTCCTGTGCAAGTTGCCTTAGGAAACTGACTTCACTACCCTATAACTTTTCCCCTATCTTGCTCACCAGTGCAAAGAAACACAGAACACAATTAAGTTGTTGGACATGTTTATATTTCAACATAAATAATTATATCTTTGGTAGGTATACATCATATAAACTGATTAAATTATGGGAACTTATGCTGGGTATTGAATATCACCCCACACAAACACTCCTATTCATAATATGTAAACACAATGTTTGTTTTTTGCACATTAGACATGGTTCAGTTTTTTTCTAATTTCTAGGATGGTTAACCACAGTTGGTATACAGTGTGCAACTGGGTTCAGAACTGTTAAGTGGATTGCAGAGAATCAAATTCGACTGACCTGATTGGCCAGTCAGGTGCTGACAGTTCTGATAATTGACAATGACAGGAGAACACCAACAAGGATGAGCATGGAAACCACGTGAAGCATCTCTAAGAGCATTTCATTTTTTTTTTAATATGAAATTTATTGTCAAATTGTTTTCCATACAACACCCAGTGCTCATCCCAACAGGTGCCTTCCACAATGCCCATCACCCACTTTGTTCTCCCTCCCACCCCGCCCCCCATCAACCCTCAGTTTATTCTCAGTTTTTAAGAGTCTCTTATGGTTTGGCTCCCTCCCTCTCTAACTTTTTTTCCCCTTCCCCTCCCCCATGGTCTTCTGTTAAGTTTCTCAGGATCCACATAAGAGTGAAAACATATAGTATCTGTCTTTCTCTGTATGACTTATTTCACTTAGCATAACACTCTCCAGTTCCTCCATGTTGCTAAGTGCATTTCTAATACAAGTTTCACCAGATATTCCAAAAGGAGTATTTAGAAAATTGCTTGCCTTGTCCTGAGCTGTGACCACACACAAAATAACTAAGCCCATCAGTGGCTGGTGTGTTGTAGGAATCCATAAGTGTTTGTTAAATTGAGAGCTACCTTAACAAAAGTAAAAATCTTTAGATAGAACTGACGTCATTTCATGGGAACACACACCAAAAATCCTGTGATCAATTCTCTAAAAGTATGCTGAACATGGCTATATTTACAAGCACCCTTAATGCTACCAAAAATATATGTAATTCTTGTTAACTTAAAAAGAGATCTGGAGAATAATTCTGTTGATATGACTTCATATGGGACTTACCCCATGCCACCAATGTCATCCAGGATTTGGAATTAGACACCATACCTTTTGTCATGAGTTCATCCACTATGTCATGGGTTCATCTTTATTCACCTTTTCACACCTTTGTGTGGAATATGTATTTCACAATCTGCACACATAGGACCCTTGAACCTTCAGTTTTACTGTCTCTGGAATTTTTCATGCTATACTGTTCTTTATTAGCAATCATGTTAACTATAAAATACAATGACTTGATTCTTTAAACTCTCTGTGCAGCCAAAGCAGCCAATGTCACAGTAGAGTATCTAGAGCAATTAAAAGAAAAACTGCTGAGCATAACTTTGAACTACAGCAACGAGTTGTACGTCTTGTAAGTTTCTCTATGACTAACCCACTAAGGCAGCAATTTCACTAATACTACTATTGTCACACTTGTTTTTTCTATCTTTTCTCCTTCTCCCCCGAGAATTTTATTGACAGGGCCAAGACTGACTTCAATTGCTAAAGCAAAGGAAAAGAACTAAGTTCAATTTATTCCTTCTTTTCCTTCTTCATGCATGTTATATAATTTAAATGATATCATATTTCATAAGACATTACTTATCATCTCTTGATTCTGAGTAGTAATCTCCTGATAGACTTTCAGAAGTGACAGATGGGGCCAATAATATTTAATTTAAATAATAACCAGATAAATATTTGGACAGGTTATGTAAACTTTTCTCAGTAGTGTATTTTACATCTATAATCTGAAATATTGTCTGTATTGGTCAGGGTTCTCCAGAGAAACAGAACCAAAGCCAATCAATCAATCTATCAGTCTGTGTATCTACTTACCTACCTACCTATTTACCTATCTATCTATTCATCTCTCTGGAGAGATATATTTTAAGTCGTGGTTTCATATGATTGTAAAGGACTGGCAAGTCCAAAATCTGATGGAGTAGGCTAGCAGTATGGGGACTCAGAAAAGATTGAGTTTGAGTTCAAAGGCAGTCTGCTGGCAGAATTCTTTCCCTCTCCAGGAAGTCAGTCTTTGCTCTATTACAGCCTTCAACAAATTAGATGAGGCCCACCCATATTATGGAGGATAATCTGCTTTCAAAAAGTCTATTGATTTAAATATTAACCATATCCAGAAAACAACAACAACAAAACAAAACAAATCTTCACAGAAATATCCAGAATAACGTTTGTCTAAATATTTGGTCAAACAAAAAATTAAACACCACAGTATCTTATTTGAGAAATATTTTCAGATTGTATTTATGAGGCATTGCTCCTTTTCTATTTAAATTTATACCCAAGTTGAAAAGAGAGGCGACATTTGGATTAGAGTTATAGTAATACACAACAAGCAAATAACATATTTATAATTATCTAACCACTGCAAATCCAATGACTTAGAAGCTAATGCCATACCCATCCTTTCTGTGTGTTGAAGAGGATTTTTATTTAAATGATCAACTTAAATTCTGCATGAGCTTTCTGCTCATTACTCCATCTGCCTAAGGGCAAAGTTGGTTCCAAGGCCAGCTAGTATGTTCTGTTTCATTATTTCAGACCCTGTGGCTGAAAAGCATGATATTTTGTAAGACTCTGATATATGAAATGACATAAAAAAGGCTTTCTTTGGTGCCATTCATAACCCATAATTTCCCCGAATCTGGCCAGTTACCACGTTATCCCATATAAGTGAATCCCTTCCATTTTTTCTTTCACTTATTCAACATTTGCATTGAACCCAGTATATGGCACACATTCTTCTAGGAACTGGGGATACATGACTAAAGTATTATCACCCTTATGAGCTTGTACTTTAGTATCAAGAAACTAATAATAAACACATAAGTCAGTAAATAAATTCAGACAGTGATAAGTGCTATGAAGAAAATAAAACGAGAATAATGGTAGAGGAAAGAAGCCTGGGTGAATTGGTTGAGGCTGGTTTAAAAGAGGTTTCTCTGGGGCGCCTGAGTGGCGCAGTCGGTTAAGCGTCCGACTTCAGCCAGGTCACGATCTCGCGGTCCGGGAGTTCGAGCCCCGCGTCAGGCTCTGGGCTGATGGCTCAGAGCCTGGAGCCTGTTTCCGATTCTGTGTCTCCCTCTCTCTCTGCCCCTCCCCCGTTCATGCTCTGTCTCTCTCTGTCCCAAAAATAAAATAAAACGTTGAAAAAAAAATTAAAAAAAAAAAAGAGGTTTCTCTGAGGTAATATTTGAACAAAATGGGAAGAGGAATGAGTTGGGTGCATTTGATGACTGGAAAGCAAGTCCATGAGGCAGAATATACAGACGTAAACGAACACTGTTATAAATATGGGGACTGGAAAAACACGTGAGGACAAATCATGCAGGGCCTTGAAGCCTGGGAAAAACTTGTTCTGACAGACTTTTACTGCAAGGGAAAGATAGGACCTCAATTACTCTGAGTAGACAATGGACTCTTGAGGAAGCTGAACAGAAAACAGGGAGATGGCTCAGGAGACTAGTAAGCCAGTGAGAGATGATGGCCTGACTTAGGAGATATACTAGAAAGCATCCAGAGTTGAGATACTGGAACCAATAGAATCACTGCTGATATAAAAGTGATTCACATGTGCTATAAATACATCATATCACATATATTACTCTACATATTTCCAAAGTGATTTTATAATTTATATCTTTTTGGTCTAAGAAGGAATTCAGCAAAATATGTGAAGAAAGACAGCTTTAACCATTATTTGGTGAACGGATAGCTAAAATTAAGGCTGAGGGACTGAAATTTTGTATTTTGTAAACTAATGTCTGTAATGTCCATGTATAAAAGCCAGCTCCTGCAAAGTCATCTTTCATACAGAAGAATTATCTAATTCCCAAGGCAACTGACACCACGTGGGCCAGCTCTAATTGTTATAAGCCCAGCAATGTAGCAGTGCCCAGGACGCTTCCTAGCAGAGTCTAAATTAGAATGCAGGGATTCAGGTCACATTTCAGCTGCCACAGCTAGGCTTACCTCCAAGGCTGCAATCTGATTCCACGGCTTGCTCACTCACACTCGCCTAGTCCTTCAAAAATACAATTAAATAACTTGGCCAACCTGAGTCCATAGCATTGCTCTCAAAAATGTAGGGGAAAGAAATCAGGTTTTGTGTATTAATTGTAAAATTAATACCAACTAAACAAGCCAAAGATTTTTTTCCCCTTTGAGAATAAATATAAACTCTCAGTATGCTAAGGACACACAAAGATGAGAAAAATCATACACAGAACTTGTTTGGTATATATGGTGGGTCTGCTGAGGGAGAAGGGGTTGAGCAGGAAACAGGGTAAAATGTGAAGTCTTCACTTCCTTGGGAGGGATTTTCTCAGCCCCTTTACTTTATGCATTACTTTTTGCTTGCTTTTCAGGGAGGATCTCAGCCTCAAGGACTTTTCTTAGAAATCCTTAGCTTAGGGGTGCCTGGGTGGGTCAGTCAATTAGGCATCTGACTTTGGCTCAGGTCATGATCTCATGGTATGTGGGTTCGAGCCCCACATCGGGCTCTGTGCTGACAGCTCAGAGCCTGAAGCCTGCTTCAGATTCTGTGTCTCCCTCTTTCTCTGTTCTTCTCCCAATCATGTTCTGTCTCTCAAAAATAAATAAACATTAAAAAACTAAAAAAAAATATCTTTAGTTTAATGAAAGACACAGGCTTAGGAGATGAGTATACCTTTTCCTTTCCTGTGGGGTATCACTAATATTTGTTTACTATGTTTGACTAATTTAGCAAGCTTGTGTGCATGTGTGTCTATGTGTGTGTAAGTTGTTATTTGTTTGTTAACCATATTCAACAACCCAAAGATACATGTTGGAACTAAACAGATCTAAATTAGAATATGGACCTGGTCACTTACTAGATATGCAACATGAATAATTTATTTGTCATTTCTAACTTCAATTTTCTCTTCTCTAAAAGATAGCAAAACCTCTTGGTTAGCTTTTTTCTTTTACTTTTTTTCTTTTCTTTTTTCTTTTTTTAAAATTTTCATTTATTCCTTAATGACTCTAACTCAGTCTCTGCTCTCAGAGTTGAAATACAGCAGTGCCTCAAAGACCTGACATAAGCTTGGCACATATTAGCCACTCCACTAGTTACAAGTTTCTAAACTTCACTGTACAGAAGAACCATCTGAACATCTTGTTAAAAATTCAGATTCCTGAGTCTGAACCCCAGAGACTCTGATTCCTAGATCTGAAAGTAGGTTCCAGAAATCTGTATTTTTAATAAGCACTTCAAAATTTGCTGGTATTAATGTCTTGCTAATTATAGTTGGAGAAGAAAAAAATGCAATAAATTTGAGCTTCATTTATCTATGGCCCTTTGATATCTCAGAGGGAAGCCTTGTTTTAACTCTGGCTCCCACTGCCAACTTCTGACCCTTGACCTCCTACATATTGGCATGACATAGAACATCAGGACAGAAAATGGAAATCCTCTGGATTTCCATTTTTTCCTGTCTTCCCTCTTCTGGATAATGAATTTTTGTATACAGCACCTGACTTATTTTCTTATGATTGTTGGTCTCTTCTTCCCAGTTTGCCAACTGCTTTAGACTCCTATTTGTACTAAGCTACATGAAAATCTCCAGCTTCTCACTAGAGGAACTTGGTTGTGTTACGTCAGGCTAATCCTGGGTATTACATTTCCCAGATACTCTTTTCTCTATAGTTCCAGGTGAGAGAAGAGAAAGCTTTGTTAGATATGGAAGGTAGAAAAGAGAAAGGAGCCACTACTTTCAGAAGGTTTTCAAAGAAAGGACACACAGATGCATAAACCCAGGTGCATGGCATGCCCTGGCTTATTCTCATTCTCCTCTTCTTAGATTCCAGCACATCTTTCCAGATGCCAATCCTGCTGACCAATGGCAGCCCTTGAACTACCACTGAGCACATAGCTATGGGCCCACAGAGGCCATGGCTCCTGTAGACAACATATTCTTAGAACTCTTGCCTCAAATTCCCCCTTTAGCGTTCCACTTTGGTGGTAGACATATTTGGTGACTTTCATTTCCCTGCAAGCTCTCACCTGGCTATTTGGGCCAGAGTTTTGGACAAGATTCTTTTCCTAGCCCTTCTACTCCCCATTAAAGACCTTCACCTCATCTGCTGCTCCCATATTTGTGTTAAGGTCAAATTCCTATAGTAACTCCCTATGCTCCCATGATTTTGGTAGCTCTGTTTTGTTGACTGAAATCAAATGTATACACTTACTAAAGCAACTCAAATCTCAGTCCAGACCCTTCATATTTTATGGTCCATAGGGGGATATAAAAAACACAGTAGGACAATTGAGACCTACTTTATTTTTAAAGATAGCATACCAGGTTATTTTGAGTGACCTATGGGGAAAACATAAAGAAAAATTCAGGTGTTCCTCTTTTATCCCCAGAGATCAATATTGATATTTTAGCCATAAAACCTACATCAGATGTTTTGACCTAGAGTCTAAGAATTAAGAAAAGAAAACGCCAATTCTGTCTCCTGAAGAATTCTGGTTTACAGGCACTTGGATTTGTCCTTAGAGATAAATGCCAAGGTTGATTGAAATATATAGATGAAGGAATGATTACCATTGCAAATTGTGTTAACCTCCTTACTGCATGGTTGGCCATCACCAAAAGAGTTCAGCCTTCCAGATTGCAATCACATATAATATCAGAGAATTAAATCACCCATTACCAACCTTTCAAGCAGTCTTAGTCAATGTACACTTAGAATTCTGAGTAAGTTTTGACTGAACAAGAAATGTGCAATCAACTGATAGATTTCAAAGTCTCATGATACTTTTCTTTCCAAACAATCACAAAGCAGTACCCATTAAAATGAGGCAGAACTACAGATGCATATGAAACTATATATATCAGAGATTTTTATAAGTCCTCTTCAGAGGAAGAGTGATCTTTGCGTTCCAAAGACTTTATTAACCCTCAGATTCTCTTCTAAATGCCACTAACACGGCATCAGGTTTCTGGCTATTATCCTACACGCCACTCTCTCATTTTACCATGATTCAATGTCTTTGCTCTTCACTTACATTTCAATTATAGCAACTGAATGTCATGCATGCATTGGACACAGGAATCTTACTAGAGGTCACAGACTTATAATAATCAGGCTTACCGAACTTCACACAAGTTTGTTCTGACTGGCATCATCACTATTAATGTCAGTTGGTGAAAGCTGTGTAGACCTGCCCTTAGATCATTTCTATGGACCTTCCTCCCCCAAGTAAAGGTAAAATTCATCAAAGACTCATGCCTATAGAATATGTTCTATTTCTGGACTCACTAGTAAATTCAGTAATATTTTTCATCTTAATTCTCATAAAATAATCACTACTCATAATTTACAAGTGCTAGATTTCTTCAGCTCTTGGGAATTCTCCCCTAAGAGGATTCTGAGCCAAGAACTGTCACGTTCTTGTCAACTCCACAATCTCTTCTGTCATTGTTGCCCAATCTTCCTCTGTGACTGAATTGCATTTTTCACATTTCCCGAGGCTTGCTTGTCTGTCTCTTGTTTTCTTATTTTATTTTTCTACTCAGTTTTGGATGTTTGTGCTATATGTTTATTCTTTCAGTAGTTATTCTAATTTAACTTAACAAATTTAAGGATAATTAAGTTACCCACTTCCCAAACCATACAAAGACTATAGTCTATTACTCTATTCATGTTTCTACAGGTGATTTTGTGGTGAAGTTTTTGGTTTTTTGTTTTTAAGCTCTAAGAAGATTGCTTCCTCTTGAAAAAATTTCCAATCATCATTGCTTTATACAGGCATTTAAAAAAAATCTTTAACCACATTTTACCAATATAATTGCTCACAATTTCTTCTTGCATCTTTCCACACAGTACCATTTCCTTCTGCCTAAATTATACCTTCAGAATTCCATTTATTAAGCCTTTTATGACATGAATAGACACTTTTACAAAGAAGACATCCAGATAGCCAACAGACACATGAAAAGATGCTCAACATTACTCATCATCAGGAAAATACAAATCAAAGTCACACTGAGATACCACCTCACACCGGTCAGAGTGGCTAAAATGAACAACTCGGGAAAATACAAATGCTGGCGAGGATGTGGAGAAATGGGAACCCTCTTGCACTGTTGGTGGGAATGCAAACTGGTGCAGCCACTCTGGAAAACAGTGTGGAGTTTCCTCAAAATATTAAAAATAGAACTACCCTAAGACCTAGAAATAGCAATACTAGGAATTTACCCAAGGGATACAGGAGTGCTGATGCACAGGGGCACATGTACTCCAATTGTTATAACAGCAGTTTCAACAATAGCCAAATTATGGAAAGAGCCTAAGTATCCATCAACTGATGAATGGATAAAGAAGATGTGGTTTATATATACAATGGAATATTACCTGGCAATGAGAAAGAATGAAATCATGCCATTTGCAGCAATGTGGATGGAACCGGAAGGTATTATGCAGAGTGAAATGAGTCAGAGAACAAATGTCATATGTTTTCACTCATATGTGGATCTTGAGAAACTTAACAGAAGACCATGGGGGAAGGTAAGGGCAAAAAATAATTACAGATAGGGAGGGAGGCAAACCATAAGAGACTCTTCAATGCAGAGAACAAACTGCAGGATGGTGGGGGGGTGAGGGAAAATGGGTGATGGACAGTGAGGAGGGCTCTTGTTGGGATGAACACTGGGTATTGTACGTAAGCGATAAACTATGGGAAACTATCCCAAAAACTAAGAGCACGCTTTACACACTGTATGTTAGCCAATTTGACAATAAATTATATTTAAAAAAATTTTTTTAAAGTCCTTTATGTTTCACAATATCTTTTTTCACCCTTGCTCATGAAATATTTATTACTCGGAGTAGAATATTAAGCTCTCTCAGCTCACTGAAGATATTATTCCACTATATTTGCGTTTCTTTCTCTTGGTTGTTGGTAAGAGGCCTGTTTAATAAATTTCCCATCTTCTGTAGTCTGTCATTCCTTCATAATCTTTTAAGATTCCATTTTCCTTTGACTCTTGCAATTTTACTATTATGTATATGACATGAGGATAGAATTTTGTGTCCGTCTTTATGTTATTTCTGTATAATAATCTGCTTTCACATTCAGGTATATGTTAATCATGATTTTTAATTTTGAGAATTTCAGTCTTGAAGAAAAATAGAAAAAAACAGTATAATGAAGAGCTGAGTAATCCTCACTTAGATTCACAAACTCACTACTTCTTGCCATATCTGCTTCGTCTCTCTCTTTCTCCACATACATACATGCATGTGCACACGCACACACACGGACACACACACACACACAGAGCTGTTTTATCAAATCATCTAAAGAAGATTTTCATGATATTTCAGCATGACTCACTCAAGCACATATGGCCACAAACCCATTACCATACCTGAGAAAAATCAATCTTAACATTATCCAACACGCAACCTATGTTTAAATTTCATAAGTAGCCCTATAAACATTCTTTACATTTATCTTTTTAATCCATTATACAACGTTCATACGTTGCATTGGGTGGTTATGCCATCTTAGTCTGTTCTCATTTAGAATAGTTGATCTGATGTCTCCTATTCTTTCATATTGAATTCTTTGAAAAGTCCAGGCCACCTTATAAAACACATTATCCTTTGAAAAAAGGGCCAACCCACCCCATTTTTTTCTTTCTTTTTTATTTCTTGTGTCACTATGGACCCATGCATTTATTTTTTAATTTAACATGTTATTCTGTATTTCTCATTGATGAAATATAGCCCCAGATTGGGGGCTAATAAAACAATTAGTTTTATGTGAACTCCCTATACATAATATCTGCACTCTTTCAGCCTGTTGCCCTCTTAATCTTTGAACACTCCTTTTTGCTTACTGCCATAACAAAATGCTTCACACTCGCCTTATTCTTTCCTCTTCCAGACCTGAAATCAGTTATGAGTTTAAGTTCTCCAGTTTTTAATATGTGTGTGGTGAATGGCACTGACAAGTCAGGATGTGGGCATT
The DNA here is from genome assembly GCF_014898765.1 of Herpailurus yagouaroundi. NCBI lineage: Eukaryota > Metazoa > Chordata > Mammalia > Carnivora > Felidae > Herpailurus > Herpailurus yagouaroundi. The sequence goes on from NW_024412395.1 coordinate 14,018,711, forward strand.
GGATGCACAAAAAGATAGCATGATATCCTTTAACCAAAAGGCAGAATATAGTATTGGAACATAGACTAGTTAGATGGATTCATGGTGGATGAATATGTGCTTATGCTTGAAATATATATTGAGTATGTGTGTGTGTACTGATATTTTTATTTATTTTTTAAAAAATTTCCTGATACTTTTAAATAAAACCCAGTACTACGGTGTTCTTATACAATATCATATTCTATATTTTATCTCCCTTTTCTGGACAATATCTATAATTTGCTCATTTGATTTTTTTGCCCTAGGATAAAGACATCCATTTCAGAATGACCAACAACAAACCTACCAACAACAAACCTACTAAAAAAAGCTCACATTTGTATAGCTGTTTTGTACTTCAAAATACATCCAAACATGTGTTCATGAATAACATTATGTGATTAAGTATTTTAATTAATTAATATGTTCATCAGTAAATTATTCAAGTAAAAGTTACCTGAAGTAATTACTGTTTTGGTGTAGTAGTTATTAATTCAATATTCAGTTGGGATCATTTATTTCTATTTCAGTCAACTGCTTTTTCATCCATTTAATTATGTTTTTTGAATGCATGAAACAGCTTCATAATTTAAAAACAAATTATATAAAAAGGGGTTTTCAGAAAAATCACACTCCCATTCCTAGCCTCTCTCCCCCATTTTCAGCTACTCCTCATGGGTAACTATTTTCATTAGTTTCTGTTTTGTCTTCGTTTCTTTTTGCTCCAAAAGATTGGCAAATAGATAATAGAAACCTCTTGAGAATCATATACTCTTATTCACCATACTTGACACATAAATATTAACATTCTATAATCATTCTTTACACCATAAATCCTAGAAATCACTTTATATCTGTTCATAGAAAACTTCTTTATCCTTTATTTTTTTTTTTTCATGGAAAAATAGGATTCCCTTGGGTGGTCGCACATAAATCACTCAATCAGCACCTTAGGTTGTTTCCAGTATTTTAAAGTCTCGTAACTTTAAAATTGCAATGCTGAAATTCAAAACCTTGGGTGTGGAGAACTATTTTTACGGTAAATTCCCAGATATGCGGTTGCTGGAGTCAAATGTTTTGGTAGATTATTTCTCTGTGCACAATTTTTGTATCTGATTTTCACATCTATACAACCAACCCTAATATCTTAATCCTTTTATTGACAGCTGCCACCTACTCCTTAACTCTCCCAGAATACATTAACATTTATCTTTATCCCTCAGAGTGGAGTGAGGACAACTGACTCTAACACTTATAAGCAAGTCTGAATTTGAGTAGAGCCATCATCTGCATTGCTGCAGATATTTTGTATCTATGTGGGCAGTTATCATAATCATAATTGTACTGGACTATTTCTGGCACGTGCACCTCATCACACTATTAACAATTATTTTATTCTTACAGTCATTTTAAACACCTAAGTGTTTTTCACACTTGCATCTTCACAGACTGTTAAGATGGCATTTTTGATCTCAACAAGGGTCTTTCCTCACATTTCCTTATTTTACATATTAGCTCATAAATTAGATACATCATGGCACCTGTCGATATGGTACGGTCATCATTCTGTTTGCCAACATATTATCAATCCTTTCCAGTTTCAAGTCAATGGCAAATTTGATTAAATTGCTTTATATCATTATTGTAGACACTGCTAAATATAGTCAGTGGACCAGACTGAGGACAGTAACCCTCAACGATCTTCTTTCTAAATATTAACCATTGCTTATAATTGCACATCCATCCAGTGTTGAATCCTTAACTCTTCTACACTTGAGTCCATTTCCTTCATGATCATAATGATATCACAATATCTGTATCCATCAAGTCTTCTGTATTTCACTGATTTTACCAGCTAATAACTGTCACACAAGAAGAGAGATGAATCTTGCTGTTGGCCACTAAGTTTTTCCTCAAAAAAAATTTTTGTTTTTTTCTAACAGATGCTTCTTCCTTTGTTAGACTGATGTTATGTACTGGTAATTACCTTTACTTGCATGTCACCTATCTACTTGGCTGAAATAACAATTATTAATTCTCTTGGCCGTACAACTGAAGAAAGTGAGTTATAGAGGAAGGCAGTTATTCATGCGAAACACACAGGTACCAAACGGCAGTGCAGGCAATGGAGGCTGAGTTTCACACAGTTCAGAACTGTAACTGACTGTACACAGAAGTCTGGGTGCTCTCCTAGACAGCCTGATATTTGTGCTTCCAGTGTTGCTAAACGGACCCTCCTTGTCAATGCCTGTTTTCCTTTTTTTTGGGGGGGGGGGGTAGTTTCTGAGAGTTTGACAAAAATTTGGCAAGAGGATTAAGATGGTATTTTTCAGACTATTATCCAGCCATGAATTAGTCAAGGAAGGAAAATATTAGAAGGAAAAAAGGATAAAACGATATCCCTAGCTTTTGAGAACCAAACACTTCACTTTGAGAGATTTATCTAAGTTAATTTAACAAGGTAAGGAATAATCCTTTTAAAAGTGTGAAAGCCCAAGAAAGAATAATCTATTATATTATCTTTCCTTGAACTTTCTTTTCCAGGATCTTAAAGTCCTTTAGAAAAACTCAAATGAAAGACAGGTATTTAATAAAGGGGAAACTTAACTTCAAAGAACCTTTGAAGGAGGCATTACCATAACTAATTTACAGCCCTAACATCCACACAAGGGAAAGTTTCAAGATCTAAAAGGTCACATTGTACTAGGAGACCAAAGGTGTTGAGTATGTGATCTCATTTTGCTTCCAGGAGCTTTTTTGAATCCTTGCTAACTTCAATTCAATTCTTGAACAGCAAAGTTCTAAATCTTTTTTTTTTTTTTTCCAGAAATTTTTTCATGGAACCCAGACTCCTCGAAAATGCTCTGTCAACCTGAAAGGCAGTAGGCAATTTGGGGAAATCCTGCTAGAGATCTATGATGCACATTTCACATATTAAAGGCTCTGAGAAACTATATGGAAAGAGAACTGTTTTTCAGACCCAAATATATTACCAGATTTTTTTTTTTTCTCTCACAACACTGAGAAATATGCTCACATTTGGGGAAATGCTGTTCTGAAGGTTCCTTCCACTAATCCTTATCTGTTCTCACTTCCCATCTTCCCTCAGGCTTGCGACTCCACTGTGCACCCTGCACCTCACTATTTCCACCATGTAAGGGGGGTCATTCCATAAATCCTCTGCTCTGTTAGGGAAGAGACCCTATGCATCCTCACTGAAATACCTCCAGAGTCTACACAGCAACAGGCACATAGTAAGACTTTAATAAACATACAGAATACATGAATATTTGATGCACATGAATGTGAGTGCAATGCGAGTGCATGAAGGTGAATGAATGTGAGTGAATGAATAGAAAGTTAACACCAAAGTTTACACCAATAGCAAGTTCACATGTGTATCCAAACAAAGGCATTTCATAGTCCCCTGCAGTATATAATTGGATACACTTGTATCTCTCATTAAGCACTATAATGCATGCAAATCCACAACACAATGGAAGATGTGAATTTCTGATTTGCTAAAGCAGGGGTTGCCAAACTTCTTCTAGAAAGGGTCAGATACTAAATAATTTAGGCTCTACAAGCCATAGGATCTCTTCTGTAACTACTTAGCTCTGCCATTACACTGCAAAAATAGCCACAGATGGTAAGAATAAATAAACGGGTGTGTCTATGTTCCAGAAAAACCTTCATTTATTCCAACAAGCAGAGAAGATCAATATCATTAGTCAGCTACTAAAATGCCTAAACTAAAAAAAAAAAAGTGTGTGTGTGTATAAAGTCTTGACAGGAATGTGGAGAAATTAGAACCCTCACCCATTGCCGGTGGTAATGCAAAATGGTGCTGCCACTTTGGAAAACTGTCTGGCAGTTTCTCAAAAGGTTAAACAGACAGTTACCATTTGAGCCAGTAATTCCACTCATAAGTGGAATCTACCAAAGAGAAATGAAAACACGTATTCAAAACAAACACACAAAAACAACTGTATGAATAGTAGCATTAATGGTCAAAAGTGGAAACAGCACAAATTTCCATGAACTAAAATAAATGATAGATAAATAAAAGTGATATAATCATGCAAATGACTACTCTTAGACAATAAAAAAAAATACAGTATTGGTACTGTGCTTCAATACAGATAAGCCTCAAAAAACATTATACGAAAGTGAAAGAACCAGACACAAAAGACCACATATTGCACAATGCCATGTGACTTATACAGAAGAGGCAAATATGAGAGACAAGGTAGATAAGCATAATCTGTTGCTGGGGATTGGGTGAAGGGTGGGCAGTGGAAGGAGTGGGAAATGATTGCTAACATATTCAAGGTTTCTTTCTGGGGGATGATGAAAATGTTCTACAATTTTATGGTGATGGATGCACAAATCTGGAAATAGACTAAAAACAATCCCATTGTGTACTTTAAGTGAGTGAACTTTATAGCACGCAAATTGTATCTAATTTGTTTGTTAGAAAACAAGGAAAAACTATTTTAAGTGGCAGAGTGTTTCCAACCTCTAAAATAATTGATTCGTAAGGCTTCTTTTTACTAGAGAAATAACTGAATTTTCCAAACTATGAGTTGTGCATGTGCATGATCTTAGAACCCGTGTATTTTATGAGAACGCACACGTACACAGACACAGGCGCAGATGAAAAAGTTTTTAGCCCACATTTTGGGCAAATCATAGGCATGGATTCAGAAAAACACCTGTATGCAAATAAACACGTTCTCCTGACCCTTGACAATGGAGAAACTGGCATATCTCTGTTAGCCTGAATTAGCCATTGCCCCTCATATTAACTCTATACTTTCTTAAGTTCTTCCTTGATTTTCTGGATTGATCTCTAGATTTTAAGCATGAAGGACTCTGACTTACTGTTCATTGATGCAGTCTCTAGGACTCGGCCCAGTACTTTTCAAAAATTCTTAATTTTTGAAATTAAGTAAAAATTCTTAATTGCTATACACTGAAACCATGGAAGTAAAAAAAGTACCTAAGATTTAGAATTAGAAAGCCCCACCTCTAAAACTGCTAAGGTCCTGACCTATGGCATATGGCTAGTCCAGGCAGAGAAAATGGAATGGAATGATAAAAATCTTCCTATTCAATTTACAAAATACATATGAAAGATCTGTGTAAAGCCTAAAAAAAGTGCTTTATAAATATCCGATATGGGACACCTGGGTGGCTCAGTTGGTTAAGTGTCCAACTTTGGCTCAGGTCATGATCTCACAGTTTGTGAGTTCAACCTCCACATGCTTCAGATTCTGTGTCTCCCTCTTCTCCCTGCCCCACCCCCACTCATACTGGGTCTCTCAAAAATAAATGAACATTAAAAACATTAAAAAAAAGAGAGAAATATCCAATATAATGATTATTACCATTAATTTAGATGTGCCTTTATCCATTTGTCTTTGTATTTTTCAGGTTAATTTTCTTGGAACTTTGAAGCAAGATGTGTGAATATATACACATATAAGAGAAGAAATGCATTCATGTGTATTATAGACATGCCTGAACGTGGCTAGGGAATCTAATTACATGGAAAAAGTCAGTTACATTACATTATAGTTATATATAGATGGTAACTATATATAGTTACACCTGCCAAAGGCAGGTGTTCTATCATAGCCGTATTTATGAATGCATTGCTAGAACAATGCTTGACATCTGGTTGATGATTCATAAACATTTTCCATATGAATAGTTTGCTCCCTCATATTATTAAAATAAGTATTTTTTTTTTGTTTAAAAAGCATGATATGAACTGTCTGCATATTAATTTAAAACCATGAAAAATTAGAACATGTCACTGGTTCATAAAGATATATTCAATCAGAAATGACAAAATTGGTGATACTGGATCCTTTCAAATACATGAAAATAATTTTTATAAACTTCAAAATTGATGTAATGATTATACGTGTATAATAGTAAAAATCCTTAAAAGAAGAGACTCAAGTCTTATAGTAACAAAGTCTTACTCTGGAGATCATGGACCCAAAGATAAACTATACAGGTTGTTAGCCCTGAATTATATGCAAATATGTATATTTATGTACTTATTTGCATTTTTCTAGGTCTGCAGTTTGATCTGATTCCCAAAGTGGCTCATGGCTACCTACATGCTATGAATAATTTTACCAAATTGTTATAACCTCATCAATATCAAGAACAAAGATACAACAGACTTGGAGTTTAGGGGACTCATCTTATCCTTTTCTGATACTAATTACAAGAAAAAGACTAAACCCAAGGAAATGAATCATTACACACTGCCTGGGTAATAATAGATTATGCTACAATCCACATATAAAGAATAAACTCTTATACTTTATACCTACTGGGCAATATTTTGCCTGTAGTGAAAATGGATTTCTTTCAGTTGACTTAATGACCAACAGGATATATTTACTGGCAGCTAGTCTAGAATGACTTAGGTGAAGGATTCAGGAGAGGACTGAATTTGTTATCCTAACACTCAATGACATTTGTCTACAACCAGCTTTTTAAAAAAGCCCCGTGCACTAATTTAATAGTAGGTGTGATTGTTGGGTTCCTTTATTATGATAGGGAAAAAATGGGATAAAATAAACAGATAGGGAAAGGTTAGGACCTGAGGTCCCTGGGTAGGGAGAAACACGTGATTTGGAACAATGCTGGGAGCATTTGACCACAGCAAACCCTTGGGCATAAGATCCCTCTTAAGGATGTAACAGACACCACCTACTTCCCCTTAGGTACCCCTCAGCAATTTGACAATCAAAATACCTCACCAAAAAGGAAACCATAAAACCTATGTTACACGAGGGGACAGTATGACCAGGGGACAGTATGACCTGGTTCTTCACACAATGGAGTAGAGCCAATCAAGAAAGGACAACCCAGAACTTAGAGTTATCCAGCCAGTAAGGGGAGAACCTGAGGAGGAACCAGAGGGAAGGTTGGGGGTACTGACCAGAACCTTATAAAACAAGGACCCTTGCCTATTGTCGTCCTTCCAATGTCCCCTCTCTGTAAAGGGAGCTTTCATTCTATTCTTACTCTTTTATATTCTAATAAATTTTGCCTGCTGCTCATTTGTGTCCACCTCCTCATTCTTTGAAGTGGCAAGACAATTAATCCTGGGTATTGAGGTAAAAAATCCTGCAACATTGGGGTCTCCTTTGTGAAATACCTTTAAAAATGCTCCCAGTCCCTTTAAATCAGCATTTTCCAAAAAGTGTTGTCTTACGCCTGCTCCAGGTAATGCTAATAAATATAATGAAAAACACATTTAACATTTCCTAAACGTGGCTGTCGTTGAGATCACTGAGAACCAGTTATTTTTGTATGATAATTTGAAAAGCACTGCTTTTAACTCAAACCTGAGGGATGCAAAATTATTCATAGATCATCCACATAAGTTACAATTAATTTGACCTTCACAGAGAGAAGAAAAAAATATGATGAAGGTCTTCTTAATGCGAAAAATAAAATAAACAATGACAACAAAAAACTCTAACATTAAACAAACACACTCATCCTTAGACACATTTGTTTTGTTTGATGATGATCTTTTTTTTTTTTCTCTAGAGTCAAGTTTACAGAGTAGAAAGGAAAATATTCCCACACAAAAAGAACATAGTCTATTTTCTTCCAAACGAGGGCCAAGATCATGCATGTAGAGGTGGAAAGAAATGTGAGGAAAACATTCATGCATGCTCAGGAGACAGTTCAGGGAGAAAAATATGAGGCAATTGACCTCTGAAGTTGACCAAGTATCTATAAGTAGATGGCACTCTATATGGTATGATTAGTCCACTTGAGAAACCATATTATTAGGAATATACACACAGAATATTTTTAATTTTGAAATTTATATTACAGATTTTACATTATCGAATTCCATTATAGAAATATTCCTTACATGCCTAAAATCCTCCTTACACCATCCATGAAGCTTAGAACCCACAGAAATAGAAAGTAAAGTCAAGGAAAAAACAATCTGAGTCTAAAAAAAATAGGGCTCATCCTCCTTTTTTTCTTATTTAGGGATGTTCCCAGGCAACTGTGTATCACAAAGCATTGTCTATTTATTATCAAAGACAAGTAAAGCATCATGCATTTGAAGATTAATAGCTAAAAATAATTACTATAATTTAAAATGTAATATTTTATGAGAGAAGGGTAATTGCAGTATTTATGCTTATTTCTACTTCTGAACACTGGCATTTAGGTTCAAAAGATGCCCCAAATAAAAACTGTTTGAAATGGTATCTAAAATAGTTTAAAAGTTAATTGTCACTCTACTATCCAAAAATGAGATTCTTGAACACTACAATTCTCCGCATCTTATTTCTGCATTTGGTGTTTGGACCCAACAATTGGACGTAAGTACAAAAAGATTTCATCAGATGCATCATACATCATTCGTTGTCACCATCTCTCTGCCCCTGGAAGATAACCATGTCATTTTGAAATATAAAAGGCACATTATGTTTTCAGAATGGGCTGTAAGTCTCTGGTGGTGTTTAAGATTTGTGTTATTTGGAAATATTTCCCTTTACAAGAAATGACGTTCATAAAATAGGTTGACCATACATTCCAATTTATGCCTGCCATACTGATGTAATTATAAGTAAGAGCTTTCCTTATTCTCAAAAACTGACCTGACTTGGGCAATAAATTATATGGCCATTCTACCCTAATACCATATTTCTCATGGAAATATCTAAGTAACTATGCAAGGATTTGATTAGAAAAGAAGTGTCTGGGAAAGAAGACATCACTGATCTTTATCATATACAAAGGCAGAAAAATTTTTAAAAGGCATACTCTTAAGCAAATGGATAGAGGATCATGACTCCCTAAGCAGTCCAAGAGTATCAACTCCAAGAGAATAGTTAGTATAGACAGGAAATAATTATGGTTTCTTCATTAAAAAAATATGACAAACTTTTTGTTAGTTGAAAATATTTTACAGGCCTGATTTCTAACCATAACATGTTATCTTTTTGTGGGTATTAATCTTCTATGTGACCATGTAAGATTTTTTTAACCTGCAAAGAGTGGAGCACTAATGATCTATAAATCCTACTCCACACTAACTGTGGGGAAAGCTAAAAATTGGTAGCTATAGGCTTCTGAATCTAGACAATCTGATCTCTTTCAACTAAAACTCTGCCATGTGTGCTATGACTTAAACATAACATTGTGTTTCTGACATAAAAACCATGTGAGTGTGTATAGAAAGAGAAGAGAGGTAAAGTGGAAAGGCGGGCTAGTTTAGCACACAACTGGCGACTAGATGTCAAGTCCAAACCTGGACCAGGGCTCTGTTTGGGAAGCAAGTCTTGCTTTTAAGGTTGTAACACCCATTTTCCTGAAGGATAGCTGATACATACTGATGGCAGTGAGCAAAAAATTCAGATGAAAATGCCCATTAATACAGTAGCAGTGTCAGAACATTCCAACATGTGATATATGAAATATGGAGCTATTTAAAGTTGAGGGGAAAACTGAACTGATAGAATAGATCTCTTTCCTTAACTCATATTTATTAAGAATATGGTTTCAACTGTGGAGTCCATTTCCATATCCATTCTGAATATTTAAAAGTACTCATTCAGCTAGTCAATCAAATAGTAACCAATTCTCAGGTGCCCACTCCACCTTTTGTTGGAAGACAAAGTCAGAGCAAAGTCTTATCTTTGGTGAGGTTACTGAAGAAAACAGAATACCAAATGACTGAACTCAATAAATGATAACAGGTGTTGTAATAGAAGTTCACACAGAGGAAAGCAAGGGCACAGGAAAAGGCAGCTCTATGTCTGGATTAGAAAAAGGCTCACTGTCTAAGTGAATCTTGACTGAGCCTTAAAAGAAAAGCAGGTGACTAGAATAGCAGAAGGTTACACAGAGGAATCAGCAGGGGTAATGGCAGGAGTGTTAGAAATAGCTGGGCTTATTCAGAAAGCTATAGGTGAGTCTATACTTGAGTATTGATCTTTTCTCAAAAGGACGAGAGAACTGTCATGAAGATATGAAGCACAGAAAATGTCATGCCAAGGATACTAGACTCTTTATTATAAATAATGGGGGCACATGAAGTATTTTAAGCAGGGAACTAATAACGTCCAGACCTGGATTTTAGAACTATAAATGGTATGAACAATTGAAAAACAAGTGAGCAGGGGTGGCAATACAGATATTGAATCTCAGTTGGGAAAGCCACTCCATGGAGGTGATAGCTGAGCTATAGTTCAAAGAATAAACAGGAGCTAACCTGACAAGTCCTTACAGAGAGAAGGATGGATACTAGAGATGCAGAAATATGAGATGCTATCATGTGGCATAAAGGTAGTGGTAGGACATTGTGAGGAATAGGAGTGCAAGTAAAGGTACACTGCAGATCAAGAAGAAAATAGAATGCCATAAAGAATTTATCCTCCCCCCTCACTATTGATGGCATGTAATTCAGGGCCACCATGGCATACAAGTCTAGGGAGTACTATTTATATCACAGGCTAAGTGAATTATAGCCTGTGACGTTTTGTGGTACACAGCTATACGCAGGAATACTGGAAGGTTTTAAGCACTGAAGTCACACAATCTGATTTGTATGTTAGATAAATGAGTGACTCTGACTACATAGTGAAGAGATTTACAGGAAGAAAAATCAGAGCTTAGAATACCTGGGTGAACCGGGGTAATGGACACAGAAATACTGCAGGGAGAAAACCTTACAGTAAGTGAAGCCCACAGATGTGCCTACTTGTTAATTTTTCGGGACCTTTGAATTTGCTTTTCCCACAGCCTCTTTTCCCAACTCCCCATTAATTCCCTAGTTTCATCATTCATAACCCTGACTAAATACCACCTCTGTAGATAAGGCTTTTATGGCTTCTGACTGCCTCAATGGTAATTTGCAACAAAGTTCACTTAACTGACACATTTCTCTTAATGGACATTTTATTTTTATTTATTTTATTTTTTTAAATTTTCTTTTTCAACGTTTATTTATTTCTTTTGGGACAGAGAGAGACAGAGCATGAACGGGGGAGGGGCAGAGAGAGAGGGAGACACAGAATCGGAAACAGGCTCCAGGCTCTGAGCCATCAGCCCAGAGCCCGATGCGGGGCTCGAACTCACGGACCGCGAGATCGTGACCTGGCTGAAGTCGGTCGCTTAACCGACTGCGCCACCCAGGCGCCCCTTAATGGACATTTTAGATAAAATGTTACCTCCTCTCATTCTTTATCCACTGACCTGTTTTATGTGCTTTTCAAAACACTCATCCCTAGTAGAAAACATATTTATCTCTTTACAGATTTATTGTCTTCTCAATCCCAACTCCTCAACAAGAATAGAAGTCTCAAGAAGGCAGTACTTAATCATGTCTATAATTATATCCCATCATCTGGAAAAATTCCTAATATATAAATATTTTAAAATATATAAATTTAATCTGTGTATATACAGATACTTGCATGATATACTACAGTAAATATTTCATTTTGCTGCTTTCAGGGGTTATACACTACATCCATCATGACTTTATTAAACACATTTCATATGTAAATAAATGTGAAGCATTTGGGAAAAAAAAGAATGAATGAAGATTGAAAAATGAAATTTAAGGTTAGGAGCTTATGAAAAAGTAGGAGTCAAGTAAGACTTTCTGGGCTCTACTGTAGGTGATTGGGCATAAAACCGGGCTTATGGGTTGGGGCTTCTGGGTGGCTCAGTCGGTTAAGCATCTGACTTCGGCTCAGGTCACGATCTCACGGTCCATGATTTTGAGCCCTGCACTGGGCTCTGTGCTGACAGCTCAGACCCTGGAGCCTGCTTCAGATTCTATGTCTCCTTCTCTCACTGCTCCCTCCCCCACCCTCCACACCCTACTCATGTTCTTTCTCTCTCTTTCAAAAATAAATAAACATTAAAAAAAGAACATGTTTATAGGAATATAATTTATTATATGTAAATAAACTTCTTAGGTCAAGCTTTTAATGGTGGTATCCAGCAGATTGCTGGATATATGAGTCTAAAAATCTGGGGCAGTCTGGATGGAGTCAGTAGCATGGGACGGTGGTTGAACATGGGAAATTTCCCAAGGAGAATATGTAGTATAAAAATAAGACACTAGAAACTACCACTCTAGTTTGCAAAGGCAGAAAAAAAACTCTGTAAAGGAGTCAGAAAAGTAACCATCAGAGAGAGAAGAGGTCAACCAGAAGGATGTACTTATCTGGGAAGACAAGGGAAATGGGGTCCAGAAAGATGTTGTGGCCAACTTTGTTATATGCTACAGAGACAATAAGAAAAAACCAAGAAAATAAAATAAAAAGAAACATAACCTGCACTAACCCTGTAATTTGTGACATATTGTGCTTGTGAAGTATACACACACACACACACACACACACACACACACACATATTTCCTAGTATTAAATCATCAGTTATTCATCTATAGGTATATATATATATACATGTGTGTATCTATACACCTACATATATATCTAGATATTAGATACATCTATATAGATCTATATAGATATCTATCTATATAGATACATATGTACCAATATATCTACATATATAGATATACACACATACACATATATATTCATTATACATACACATATATATTCATCAGAATGTCTACGTTCCTACTTAGGATACAACAGGGACACTGGAAGTTAAAGCTGGTCCTTTACCTACCAGCTGCCTAACCAAGGTCATCATACCGAATTCTCTGTCATGCAGTTATCTCATTGGGAAAATGGAAAATATCACAGTACCTATCGCATAGACTTATGAGAATTGAATGAGATAATACATAGATAACATACTTAGCACACAATTATCACACAATAGATATTTGCTTTATGTGCAGAAAAGTATTTTTATGATCATGATTGTTCAATTCTGTTCCCCAGCATAATATGCCCTGTTACTCAGCATATGAACTTCAAAGCTATCTTAGCACAGGTATGATAAAATGAAACGAGGCATCTTAGGTTGGGACCCCAAAGCTAATTTACACAGTTTTAACAAATGAAGTTACTATCCTATTTCATCTAAATCACAACTCATCAAATTTAAGCATGTCTGAATAATTTAGAATCGCTAATAATTTTACAGGTCCTATAGTAGAAAGAAGAAATCTCTAATTTTTGAAATGGTCAGTTTAACAACTCAGACTAATTCCATACATCTCTCACTTCTATTTAATTAATACTTACAACATTACTTTTGAAAAATGTACTATCAGAGCTGAATTCTCTAATATAAGTTCCATTTAAATTCCCTCTGGAAATAAAAAGGAATGGGACTTCAAGATGGAATTCCAAATTGCAGGTGAAATCACTGACTCTTTTAGTTTTCCAAAATACTAGGTTTGGCACTAATTTTCATAATCCCTATAAATAATTTCAATAATCTTAAACAGATATGACTTCCCAGTTTGAAGTAGTGGTTTCTAGATTTTTGTTTAATATAAAATGAACTGTTTTTTTATCATGTATATATATTTTTTTTCACAGATAAGTGCAGCACGTCAAGAATGCATTTACTTTGTAATGCTGTGATCTTATGAGCAGAATTTGCATTTGCCTAGTCTGTGGAGTCAAGAGTGATGCAGCTTATAACTCCACACCATTCTAGAATTTATAATCAACCAAGTGAGATAAATAATGTCCTTTTGTTTTTGTTCGAAACATGTGCTTCTATTTTAAAACAGTCTGAAATTTTTAAAAAAATGCATGTGTATATGTGTGCATGCATGTGTTTAAAATCAACTGAATGAATATGTAACATTGCAATTGGTCAGCAAATTTTCACAAATAAAATGCATATATATAACCAGTTTCATGACTATTATCTTCAGCAGTCCATAGAAGTGCTTGGTAATGAATGTCCCTGGGGTTGCCTTTAAATCAAGGACCGATCCCATCCTTCTGTGTCCTGTGGGCAGACATGCAAAGCATGTGTTATATACAATCTCCCATGGCTTCTCAAAAGGATTAGACTTTTCTCCCAATGCTAACATGATGACAAGGTAGCTTTGACAATGTACCTATCCTTCCCTGTCTCACTTTCTTACTGGGGTTTCTTAAGCTCATCTCCCAAACAACCTACTTCTACTCAAATCTATGCCTCAAAGTCTGCTCTTCTGGAAATGCAAATGAGACAGTAATGTATTGGCTCCAAGCAATTTCTTCTCTGAGAAGGGATGTATCTTAGTATTTCGTCAAGCCATCAGGAAAAGGTTCTCTGAAGATGAAGGCTTGAGTGAGTCAGGGAATTGAACTGGAACAGAGAGAACACTAGAAGACTGAGTCTGTTCGGTGCACAGGTGCCTTGAAGTCACAGGAAAGATTTTACATCATGTCATATTAGATAAACAAATTGGAGACACTTATCCATAAAGAACTCATGGACATTGAGGCAAAGAACTGATCTGATGACACAGTCGGACAAGAGTTGCTATACAGCAAGGACCAAAAGATACTCTATCAGCATATAAGTCATAAACCACAGATACATTGTGCCTTCAAATATTTCTTGGTGCATATTAAACACTGGACCAAACATTGGGTCTTCCCGAGCTTCATTTATGAATATGAGACTTCACCTGGTCACCCACTAAATTAGAAAATACCATGCCGGGAATTTCCAGTAAATGGAGAGATTTCCTTTCTATTTGTATAAAAATAGCACCCAAGCATCTGGCTTTCCTAGAAATCACTCCAGCAGCCAGTTACAGAAACAAACCACTAAATACTATGAGAATATAATTCCTTGAGCTCTTGACTAAATATGCTCTCTCTCAGCAGCAAAGTATGAAAGTCATGTAACAGTCATGGTTACAGTCATTAAAAAAAGAAACACATTCTCTGCTTTATGTCCCATTTTATACAATTGATTTATCAACTCTGCCTAGTGGTAAGATTATTCTTAAAATTACCAGTTGTGATACTTTCACTGTGATTAAATGGAAAGTAATGGAAGTGGCAAAGAAAAAAAAAGGTGCTTGTGTTCTGCATTTTTAATGCATCTAACTGTACTAGGAATATCAACAAAAGTTCAAATAGGTGCATATATATATTTAAAATAAATATCAGTACACATGTTACAAGAGAGGCACTACTGGACTGATTTTACAAAGGAAGAAACTGAGGCTCAGAGACATACGTAAATTTCCCAGGATCAAAATAACTCTGACATGCACAAATGAGATTCTGATTCTGTACGTGCAAAACACATGCTTCCCACATCCTACATTTGGGCAGAAGATATCACCAGTTAGAAGTTTTTATGGGAACTAGAAAGATACACACCACTTCATGTTACCTGTGGAAGAAATGTATATAAATGAAACTATGGTTATAATGATGTATTTTCTAGTGGATTTCACACACACACACACACACAC
Organism: Herpailurus yagouaroundi; assembly: GCF_014898765.1. Taxonomy (NCBI): domain Eukaryota; kingdom Metazoa; phylum Chordata; class Mammalia; order Carnivora; family Felidae; genus Herpailurus; species Herpailurus yagouaroundi. Next base: position 14,034,164 of record NW_024412395.1, read on the forward strand.
ACACACACACACACACACACACACACTTCACGCTTGAAGTCTTTTGGCCAAACCACATTGTAAAATAACCCTGCAAATAGTTAATTAGAAACTCACAAGGATAATCATCACTCTAAACTAAAGCAATGCTATATTCAAATCAAACACTCCTGATTTCCAGAATGACATTTGACCTTTGGTCCAGAGGAAAAAATCCTGGCAAATAGTCACCAAATGTCTATATTTGGGTCTCTCTCTCTCTTTTTTTTTTTTATGATTATTTATTTTCGAGAGAGAGAGCACAAGCAGGGGAGGGGCAGAGAGAGGGGGACAGGATCCAAAATGGGTTCTGTGCTGACGGCAGCAAGACTTATGTGGGGCCCGAACTTATGAACTGTGAGATCATGATCTGAGCTGAAGTCAGGCGCTCAACTGACTGAGCCACCCAGGTGCCCTGGGTCTTATTTTCTTAATTGAGATTTTGTTTGGAATATTTCATGCTTCATTAAAATGTTAGTCATAAAATGTTAGTCACAAAATGTTAGTCATTAAAATGTTAGTCATATTAAGAAGATGTCAAAGCAAGTGCACAGAAGCTGACTACAATATAAAATTATGAATTTTGGCTAGATACATGTCTTGCTATGTCTGTATGTGATGAGAGACAGGGAAGTGTCACAAGTGGGTATCATTTTCCTGCCATATTGTAAATATTTCTCATATGCCAAAAAGTGTATTCTGAATGCTTAAATTTTCTCTACCATATCATTCAGCAATCCTAATTCTCGGTGATTTCCCAAAATAATGAAAATTAGGATCTCAAAAAGATATAAGCATTCTCATGTTCACTGCAACACTATTAAGGACAGTCAAGATGTGGAGATGTCCCAAATGTCTATCAATGGGCAAGTGGATCAAGAAAAATGTGGTATGGGGCGCCTGGGTGGCTCAGTGGGTTAAGCATCCGACTTCAGCTCAGGTCATGATCTCCAGTGAGTTTGAGCCCCACCCCACCTCAGGCTCTGTGCTGACAGCTCCGAACTTGGAACCTGCTCCAGATTCTGTGTCTCCCTTTTCTCTCTGCCTGTCCCCTGTCGTGATCTCTCTCTCTCTCTCTCTCTCTCTCTCTCTCTCTCTCTCTCTCTCT
>NW_024412395.1:14035299-14084474 GCF_014898765.1 Herpailurus yagouaroundi
TCTCTCTCTCTCTCTCTCTCTCTCTCTCTCTCTCTCTCTCTCTCTCTCAAAAGTAAATAAAGATTTAAAAAAATTAAGAAAAAAAGAAAAATGTGGTACATAACATATAACAGATCCGATTTCAGCCTTAAATAAAGAAGGGAAGTATGCTGGATGTGACAACATGGATGAACCTTGAGGACATCATGCTAAGTGAAAGCAGCCAGTCACCAGAAAGACAAATACTGCATGATTCCACTTATGTGTGGTATTGACAAGAGCCAACTTCATTAAATGAAGGGATGGAATGGCGGTTGCTAGGGGCTGGATGGAGGGAAATGGAAAGTTAGTTATTAATCAACAGGTATAAAGTTTCAGTGTCATAAAATGAACAAATTCTAGCAAATCTGCTGGACGATATTATACTTATAGTCAAAAATAACGTATTGCACAATTAAACATTTAAAAGGGTAGATCTCATGTTACATTTTTTTCATATTAAATGTTCTTACCCATATTAAAATTAAAAAAATAAAGTAGAAAGGAAGGAAAAGGAAGGAAAAGAAAGGACACAAACAAACAAACAAACAATCATACATTTAATATCTGTTAAGAAACCCAACTTAGAGACAAGAGATATATATTCTAGATTTGGTTCAAACTTCACCTCACCATTCAGCCTTGAGTAACATCAGAGCCCCAAGAGATCTCAGAGGGTATTAAGGTCAGCACTCTCATTTTACAAGTTAAAAAAATAAACAACACAAAGTCTCCTAAAAGTGAAGTGATGGACTAAGGCACTATAGGCAACCCCTCTTATAACCAGCCAGGCTAACACAGGGCTTCTCACTCCAGGAACAGCACCTTTTAAAGGTTTATGGGCTGCTCCCCACCTTATGATATGGCCTCAGCAACATGATTCCAAAGTTTAATCCTGAAATGCAATCATTCTGTGATAATCTCCTCTCTGTAAACTAGAATATTTGAAGCAGGAGAGAAATCTGGAGCCATGCATATTCATCTGAAGAAGTTAAAAGTCATGTTGTTATAAAGGAGTTTCACTTAAAGAAGAAAAAATAGGTCAGCTTTGTATTCAAAGCCTAGTATAGACACTAACTTCTGTCATCAACAAGGCTGGGAGGGCAGGAAAAAGCAGTTTCAGAATGTTGTGGAAATGTTGGCAAAGCCATAATTACTGTGGCGCTAGAGTTGGCTCCCGAAGATGCTATATTTCATTCCCTTGAAGATATTAATTTACTTTTTGAAATGTTCATTGCTTAGATTAAGATTGGGTTTTTGAAATGTGTTCCCACATAATTTATGCAGGAGAAAAATATGCTCTTCCCCTGAAGTGCAGAATACTAATTTGAAAATGATCTATTTTCTATAATCATTTTACATTTCATTCCCCTACTGAAAAGTTAGGATCTTGGTTATTTTTTTTTTTCCTCTTTCATTTCCTGCATGAAGGCTTTTTATGCACTACAATTCAAGAATATTAGTCACACAATCCAGCTTTTATTAAAATTCTATTTCCTTTCACTGTGAGAATATAAGCTATATCGATCTGATGTAATATAGATATGTAGACAAAATGACGTATATCTTAAGACACCAATTTCCAACCATTGTCAAGCGGTTGGATTAATTTCCTGACATGCCTAGAAATATCAATGTTCTACTAAGAAGTATGCTTTCTAAAGATATTCATTTTGGTCACTATTGCTTTTCTCTTTTTTCTTTCATCCATCTATTTTTTTGCTGTTAGCTTTTCTTTACCATTCTGCTCAGTATTGACAATTTTACAGTTCTCTTGAAGGCATTACTGCAAAGCAGTGAATTCTAAGTACTCATATCCTGCTTGCACTGTGGTAGTGGCACTGGGAAACAGATAAAAAGAATTTAAAGGAGGCACATAGCTTATTCTTAGGTAACTCAAGATATCCTTCAATGATTAAGATGCTAACTATTTATAAGCATTTTAGGAGAAGAAGATCCGAAACATGGAGTTTCATTCACATGGGTAATTACAATACTTATTCTTTTTCAGATACTAAGATCTCTCCTCATGTAGCTTTCTGTTAGCTATGTTGGGAATGGTTCTAGCATTTATTCCATATTAAGCATGTGTGTGTATGTACATGTACATACACTTGTACACACACACACACACACACACACACACACACACACACTGCTTGTGGTAGATAGTCTCTAAAACAGGCCCCATGATCTTCTGCTGGTATTCTTAATGTCAAGTGCTCTCAATTCATGAATTTAGAATGGATCTCAATAGCCAATAGCATATTGTGAACATAACCTGTGACTTTTGAGACTCGTCAGAGAAGACATTTCCTCTGCTGCAGATGCTCTCTTCAATCACTCACTCTGTTATAAGAAAGGTGGCTGCCATGCTGTGACTCTTAAACAGCCAGTCTTAAACATGGGTCTCTTAAGGAAGAGACAGACATATGTGGGGCACACAGAGGCCTCCCCCTAATAGTCTGCCTGCCATCCAAGGGAGTGATTCATTCTGGAAGCAGATCTTGAGCACCAGTCAAGCTTTAGTGACTGTAGTCCTGGCTAACATCTTAGCTTTAGTTTCATGAGAGACCGCATCCACACATGTAAGCCTCTCCCGTATTTCTGATTCACAGAATCTATGTGAGATAACCAATCTTTAATATTATTTTAAGCTACTAAATTGGCAGATAATGGGTTATGCAGCAATTGGTAATAATTACATAGCATTTTCTGGATTTAAAAATTTTATGTGTTCTCTATTGACTTTCCCCTAACAAAGATGACAATGTAGCTCTAACATATCCACTCTCATCTCCACCAAGAACCATTTATTCCCCATCTATCCATCTATTCAATATAGGTATATTATAATCTTTAGTAAGTACTTACTCGTTTTGCTATTAATGATTATATATACATATATATATATATATATATATATATATATATATATATATATATATGTATATATAATCAAGAGCCGATCCATTACACTTTTTAATGTGAATCTAGTTTCACTGAAATTCACTGAATTTTTTCATTAAAAAAATTGTTTTAATGTTTATTTATGTTGAGAGAAAGAGAGAAGGCATGAGCTGGGGAGGGGGAGAGAGAGGGAGACACAGAATCCAAAGCAGACTCCAGGCTCTAAGCTGTCAGCATAGAGCTTGATGTGGGTCTCAAACTCACAAACCATGAGATCATGACCTGAGCTGAAGTCGGACACTCAATTGACTAAGCCATTCAGGTGTCCCAACAATTCACTCTTTAAAACAGTTTTTTCTTAGTATTATATGCAATGAAAGCCAATTTATTCCCACTCTCCAAATGGATTGTAAATGTCACAGTAGGCTCTAGTAATTAGAGTGTTTGCTTATTTATTATTTATGATTTTTTTTTTTACTTATTTTTAACTTGGACACATCTGTGTGACAGCTTGCCATTCTCTAGATTCTAAATAGCATCCTGAAATATCTCTTCATTACCCTCCTGATAATTCCCTTTTCATGCCTCCTTTGACAGATCCTCTGACTCCTGGATACCAATCTCATGTCTCCTTTACTGTTAATTTCATACATTCCACCCCCCCCCCGAAACATATTATCAAATGGTTTCCTGAGAAAGTCACTGTTTTTAAGACCTTGTGTACCTGAAAATGTCTCCATTTTAACACTATGCTCTATTGACTAGGTATGGATCTGTACCTTGGGAATAATTTCCCCTCTGCACTTTGAGAGTACTGCCCGATGTTTTCTAACATCTAGAACTGCCATTGAGAAGACTCTGATATTCCATCCTTGCACTGCCAGATCTATTGTTTCTTCTCTGTAAAGTTTTAGGATCTTCTCTTTATCTTCTACATTCTGGAATTTCATAAGGTGCCCTTGTGTGAATGTCCCCTCTCCCACACCATCCATTTCTATTGGTACTCAGTCTAGAATATTATTTTTAAAAAATATTCTTTTCAATTTTCTCTGTTCTCTCGTTCTGGAATTCACATTGACCTTTATGGATTTTTTTTTTATTTTTTTATTTTCTCCTTTATATTATATATCCAAATTTCTTTGCTCTTTTTCAGTATCTTTATCTATTTGTATTTGTATTAATTAAAAAACTTGTATCCATCAGTTATTTGAAGTTTCTAACACCTACTTTTTTCCTTTTCCAAGTATTCTTTAATATAACATTTTTTCATTAACAAAAGACTTTTTGAAATTTATTTGTGGAGATTAATGATACTATTTTCTTCTTATGCTCCCCACACTGTCTCTGTTACTCTCATGTTCCCTTTCTTTAGTTTACTTATTGTTTCTTTTATGTTGAAAGCTTATTCACACTATCTGATCATCACTGAATCATTTTCATTTCAGAAAGAGACACTAACGGATGATTGGAAATTCTTATCACATACACAGTTTGAAGAAAAAGAATCCTCACTGTAAAGTGATCAGACATTTATTTGGGATAAGTATGTGCCATCGTCTGTGCATATTTTCACTTGGACTATCCCATTCCCAGCTAAGAGCCTTCCGAATTCCTTTATGAGAGAGTAGAATTCGCAGGCAGAGTTTCTGGATCTCAGCTGGGAAAGGAGCGGGAGATGTCTCATCATTTAGGACACAGACTAACACTTTGTTCCTGTTTAGTAAGCCCTTGTGCCCCCGTCTGACTTGGTGTCTTCAAGGCCAGAAGTACACATATTTTTTATTCCACCACGTTTAATTAGAAGTGCAACCTACTCCATTTGGGGATATCTCTAAGCTTTAGAATAATTAAAATAAAATATGCTGAATTTAAATTAATCTCTGCATTATTTCCACATGATTCTGGGCTTGTTTCCTGGTTGCAATATATGATATACCTTCCCAGGCACCAGCTTTGCTATATTACTCCCATTAAAGTATCCTCATATACCATTTATCAAACACTGTGAACATACACCTTGGACCATGTACTAGCATACATGTACTAGTATACTAGTATACCCTGCTGGGCATAGGTTGAATATGTATTAGTGAATAAAACAGGTGTGATCTGGAGATCACAGTTGTGGGAAAGACACTCATTAAAGTAAATTCATTAAGCTGTAACAAATGCTAAAGGATGCAAGAAAGATAGAGTGCAATGAAAGCATTATCTGAGTGTATTTTTACACACTGTTTCTAAACATGACACTAAAATGACTTGAGGAGGCTTTTTTTTTTTTTTAAACAGCCACATTATGCAGTTGACTGACACTGTACTAAAGGTAATCAATTAAAGTGTTCATGTGTTTTCACCACATAAACAGTTGCTAAATAGTTCCTGTCTCTATATATTTGTGTAAATATGCTTGCTTTCATTGGTTTGTTTTTACTAAATGTGAGATTTATTCCTTTTGTGAAGAAACATCTAGATTTTACACTTTGAGATATATTTGAATTAACTTGTATCATTTCCCAAATATATTGACCAAGTCTCCCAGAATTATGCCATCTACAAACATGATAAGCATACCTTCTTTGACATTAGAATGGAAGTACCAACATGAAAGAACAGAGTAAAGTCATAAGAGTACTTCATCAGACCTAACATCCTTTCAAAAAACTTTAGGCTCTGGTTTTTAAGGTTTTTGGTGAATCTTTGCTTTTTCTTCTCACAATTTTTGTTCTTTCCTGCTTTTAGAGAGTTTGGAATCACATAAGAGTTATCTTAACCCGAGACAGTTAATGACACACTAGATTGCAAATGACCAGTTCTAATCGAGGTGAAAGAGGAAAATTAAAAAGCTCATTGTTTTTTGCCTGACATGCCTTCCATCACTTTCTATTTTTCAAAGTAGTAAGGGACAAAACATTTTATGGGCTAAGGAATCTGTTGTAGGAGCACTTACACCAGACTTGCCAGGCAAGTAGAAACCTCCTTGAGAACTAGCCCAGGAGATCAGCACTGCTGGCATTCACATCCTGTACTTCTTTTTTAAATTTTTTTTAACGTTTTTATTTATTTTTGGGACAGAGAGAGACAGAGCATGGACAGGGGAGGGGCAGAGAGAGAGGGAGACACAGAATCGGAAACAGGCTCCAGGCTCTGAGCCATCAGCCCAGAGCCTGACGCGGGGCTCGAACTCACGGACCGCGAGATCGTGACCTGGCTGAAGTCAGACGCTTAACCGACTGCGCCACCCAGGCGCCCCTCACATCCTGTACTTTTAACTCTGACTTCTGTGATATCTTTATAGACAGGGGTGAGTCTAATGAACATATGTACAATATTTCCGCACTGTTTGACGGATACCCCTTCAAAAATCATAGGCTCATTTGAACTCAAAGTGCTCTGCTATTAGAGAGGTTGAGAGTCCTCCAGCCAAGTGTTGATGAGTGTAGTTATAATCCACTGCTCAATCCAACAACCCAACTCTCAAGAGGAGAAGGAAAGAAACAATTTGAAGGAAATTAATCAGTACTCAGTGACAAGTTGCACAGGATGAAGCAGAGAAGAAAAAATAGGAACATATTTTGGCTTATATTTTTAAGTAGTGTCATTGGTTTAGATTGGTTTTCTCTTCTAGACATACAGCTTAATTTGAAACTATTATTTTAGATTAAAAAAAAATGCCACGGGGCGCCTGGGTGGCTCAGTCGGTTAAGCGTCCGACTTCAGCTCAGGTCACGATCTCACAGACCGTGAGTTCGAGCCCCACGTCAGGCTCTGGGCTGATGGCTCAGAGCCTGGAGCCTGCTTCCGATTCTGTGTCTCCCTCTCTCTCTGCCCCTCCCCCATTCATGCTCTGTCTCTCTCTGTCCCCCAAAAAAATAAACGTTAAAAAAAAATTAAAAAAAAATGCTTGCGATATTAATGAAAACTTATTTTAATTATATTCTTTTATTTGTGGTTTTCAAAAATTTAAAAAAACCTGTAAAAGTGCATACTGAGAAATAAATATCTAATGATTAAATTCCCCTATAGAATCTTAAAAAGCATTTTTATTTGCTTGATTCAGGAATTGAGATTGCTTCTAAAATTATCAATGCGTAAAAATAAACTTTATTGAACAAATACTTCTGAGACAATAACTTTTTAGTTTTTTGAGTTACCAACAAAAATCTTAAAAATATGTTAGGAATTAGTAAATTTTTTTTTATTTTTTTTTATTTTTTTTTTCAACGTTTATTTATTTTTGGGACAGAGAGAGACATAGCATGAACGGGGGAGGGGCAGAGAGAGAGGGAGACACAGAATCGGAAACAGGCTCCAGGCTCCGAGCCATCAGCCCAGAGCCCGACGCGGGGCTCGAACTCCCGGACCGTGAGATCGTGACCTGGCTGAAGTCGGACGCTTAACCGACTGCGCCACCCAGGCGCCCCTGGAATTAGTAAATTTTTAATAACTTTTATGTCAATTTAAATTTTATCTAGAGGGGGTACCTGGGTGGCTCAGTCAGTTGAGCATCCAACTTCAGCTCAGGTCATGATCTTACAGCTCATGAGTTCGAGCCCCGCATCGGGCTCTGTGCTGACAGCTCAGAGCCTGGAGCCTGCTTCTGTTTCTGTGTCTCCCTCTCTCTCTGCTTCTAACCCACTCGCATTCCGTCTCTGTCCCTCTCAAAAATAAATAAACATTAAAAATATTAAAAGAAATTCTTATCTAGAGATCTTCATATTAACAACAAGTCTGTAGAGGGCTAGAATATCATATAAAGATATACAGAATAGCAAAGGCATTGAATCTTGAAGTCATGAGATCTGTGTGACTTTTAATTAGGTTCTTAACCCGTCAGAGCTTAGTTGCTGATTCTGCCTGATACATAGTGATTTCCATTCATGATGCCATTGGGAAATTGAAAAAAGATGATGCTATCACATAGTAGGTACTCCAGAAACACTATCTGAATGTGAGCTTACAAGGCAAGGAAAATGTTCCTGTTTCTAAAATAATTTACTTGGGTACATTTTATTTCCTTTGATCCCAAGCTGGGAAACTTCTTGGCTGGAATATATATCATGGTTTGACACCTGGTAGAAACTGCTCATCTTCCTCCCCCTTCTCTTTCCTTCCATTTCTCTATAGTTTATTCTAGACGGAAGAAGAGGAAAACTACAGTCAAATGCCAAGTTCTTCAATTAAATTTGAGAAGAAAAACACTTTTGTTAGCACAGAATGATTCAGAATATGAGAAAAGTTAGAAATCACATAAAAATGGGAAAATATTTATCAAAAGAAAAAAAATAAAACAACCTATAAAGACTGGTGTAGGAGGCTCTTGATTAAAGCAAAGAGCTTAATTCGCAATTTGAAAGGCTACTCAATTATGACATAGTCCCATTAAGTCACTGGATTCTGTAGGACTCCAAGTTATAGTCATACCTAACTACCAAGATGAGTGAAGAGCCTTCTAGAGAGCATGAGCTAAATGAATGGCTAATCAAGTAATATAAAACCTATTTTCTAGAAGCAGAGAATGACTAAGAGAAAGACCTAGACACAAGATGAAGAATTATGAATCTGTTAAAATTCTATAACATTTATGAAGATTCTTGGCAGGCCAAAATGGATTGAGGAAATGACAAACCCAAATTTAGGTATTTTTTAAAGAATTTTCAATTATGTCCATGCCAATTCAATTTCTATGAAGACTTTTAGAAAAGAAATAAGCAATGGATTTCATTCTGGGATTATGGAGCATGAGAGAGGATGCCAGGTGCAGGTTGGTTTGTTTATTGGTTTGTTTAGTTTCAGTTAAGACTTAGGATGCTTACCTCTGGGTATTTGAGAGTGGCATAATCTTAGTATTGGAGAGCCCCAATTTTGTTTATATGCTAGGACATTGAAACATATTTCTTTTTTTCTTCCTCTCTGTCTTTTTTTTTTTTTTTAATGATGTTTATTTGTTTTTGAGAGAGAGACGGAATGTGAGTGGGGGAGGAGCAGAGAGAGAGGGAGACACAGAATCCGAAGCAGGCTCCAGGCTCTGAGCTGTCAGCACAGAGCCCAATGCGGGCCTCCAACTGACCAACCATGAGATCATGACCTGAGCCAAAGTCGGATGCTTAACCGACTGAGCTACCCAGGTGCCCTCTTCCTCTCTTCTTTCCTCTTTTTTACCTGCTTTCCCATCTACCTTTCTACCTCCCCTTCTACCTCTTCCTCCAAGTTTGTTTATTCTCCCAGATTACAAAATTTAAATGTAAGAAAGTACTATCTGTTTCTGGTTGGGAATCATCACAGGAGTTCAACAGATAATTATCTAGGTGTTAATAGATCCTATTTCCCATGCCTTAACAAGTTTGTAGATACTGAAATATATACTATATAATTAAATTCTATATTGAGACAAAAAGAGAAAATGTTTTGATTTCTAAGAATGGGAAATTAATAAGAATTTGGGTAGAATAGAAAACAGACAATGAGCTTATTAGAGAAGCAATGGCTTTGTTTAAAACTTTTATCTTTAACATCCAGGGAGACAGAGTGGGGTGACAGAAAAGTTTAAAATTTTGACTTCCCATCTCCCAAATTGTGTCTTCGTAGAAAAATTATGCTATATGATATGTCTAATTCAGTCTTCCCAACTTCAAACTGAGAGAACAATGTAACTAGTGTGTTTCTTATTAGCATTAGATGATATAACATATGGAGGATCTCAGAAACTGATAATACCCAATAAATGCCTGTTAATCATCATCTGCCCCAAAAGGCAATTATGAAATTCCTTTATTTTCCAAAAGTATAGCCATGATGTACTCCTGTAAAGCTGGTGAACATTGATTTCTCTGTAACATTATCATCATCTAACCATCCTAATATTTTGTTGTGAGATCATGGAAGACTGTACAGAACTCATATTTAAGGAATAAGGTAAAAAAAATTGCAGTGGGTAATGAAGTCACTTATTAAATTACAATAAGCACTTTAAAATTAGAATAAAATACAATAGAAACCATTATAATTCATCAGGTAACTAATCTTTCCTAAACTTTTTGTGGTAATAATGAGAGATCAAATTGGAGACTTTCAGATTACAAATAACCTATTTGTCTCATGAAGAGGTTTTGGCAAGGAAAAGACGTGGTTATTTAATGTTTTCAAAAAATAAATAACCTAATACAAAAGTAGAATGGGCAAGAATATTGGTATTGGCATAGTGGAAGAGAGTGAGATAATAGTTAAAAGACTCTTGCAGATGTAGGGTATGAAATGAAAAAGGCTTCGATTTAGGTGATGGTATTCAAGGTGAAGGAAGTAGGATAAATCTGAGTGACATTTCATTGAGGGAAAGAGACAGTGCTTGTGAATCATGATAGCAATTACCTTGACAGAACAGAACTACAGTGGCTGGCGAGTTCAGACTCAGAGTGTTGTTATGTTGCACTCAGTGGGCAAGTGCTCTAGGGTGAGAGAGTCCCTCTGGGGTCAGAGAAGAAATGACAGGTGTGAGAATTGCCCTTTGGCAGCTTGATATTAAATCAGAAGTTGAGAGAGTTTTCTATGTAAGGCAGCTGCAAGGAGACTAAAGTTTCTGAGGGATGTACAGGGAAGGCGAGAAAGTTGACAAATTCTAGAAATGGAGAACCAGGCTACCCTTTCAAGAGGACAACCTTGAGAATCAACTGTCATCACCTGTTTTGCATTAAAAAAGCCCCATTTGGGGTCACACAACATCAATTTGTTTGAAAGAGCATCTATAGATCCTGAAAGATTGCATTGTTTCAAAAGCTACTATTGTCAAATAAGATAGCTTGAAGAGAAGTTTATTCAGACTGTGGTTTGTCCCTTTCTTTGTGTTTTCTCCAACAACCTAAGGTACATTGATGTCTCTGCTTTTATAAACCAAGGCTTTATAAATGCATGTTCTTATTCAGCATTCATTTGTCGGTACCCTTTATGTCTTTCTGAAGAAGTAAACTCCTAGGTGTTTACCTTAGTTTAACTGTGTGTAGATAGCTCTGCATGAAGTGTAGAGTCTATAAAGATTGTTTAGTAAGTGTCTCCTGACAAAAATGATCTCACAAATATTCTACCTTACAGAAAAAAAAATGGACCCTGTGCTTATCCCACCTCTGGGATAGTGGGTCAAACTTGTTCATTGATCAAAATTCTGTGGAAGAAATATCACTGCTCTGAAATGGTTACAGTTTATTTTGCACAAGGTGCAGCTTTAAAAACATGCCAGCATTGCACGTGGCAGGACTGTGACTTTTCTCCTTTTCTCTGCTCTTAAGCTGACATGGTAATAGCTGTCAGGAAAACCAAAGAAATACATAGCTGAAGGGAGGCCAAGTTCTTCTAGTCAAGCTTTGTCATGCCCAAATGTTATGCAGGAACATGAGCTCATACCTTATCTCCCCTGCTGCTTCAGACACTGAGAACAGAGAAAGCTGAGTAAACAGATCTGTTTTATTTTCTTGGTCACTACCACGGTCAGAGTTGAGACTGGACTCCTTTTTGTGCCTTTTCCAAGTCACAATTCACAGAGCTTATGGAGCCCTTGTTCACCATCTAAAGAAAGTAGGGGATGTGGCGCCTGGGTGGCTCAGTTGGTTCAGCGTCTGACTTGGGCTCAGGTCATGATCTCACAGTTCATGGGTTCAGGCCCCGCGTGGGGGTCTGTGCTGACAGCTCAGAGCCTAGATCCTGCTTCGGATTCTGTGTCTCTGTCTCTCTCTGCCCTTCCCCCACTCACACTCTGTCTTCCTCTCTCTCTCTCTTAAAAATAAACAAACATTTGGGGCACCTGGGTGGCTCAGTGGGTTGAGCATCCAACTTCGGCTCAGGTCATGATCTCATAGTTCATGAGTTCAAGCCCTGCATTGGGCTCTGTGCTAAGAGCTCAGAGCCTGGAGCCTGCTTCGATTCTGTGTCTCCCTCTCTCTCTGCCCCTCCCCCTCTCACGCTCTGTTTCTCTGTCTCTCAAAAAATTGAATAAACATTAAAAAATTTTTTAAATAAATAAATAAATAAATAAGCATTAAAAAAGTAGAAGACAATGACAGGCTGTATCTTGACTAGGAAATGTTGATGAAAACCTAGACTTTATTTTTGCAATATTCCAGTTATCAGATGGGAAAATTTATATGGATTAATTACTTTTAAGTGATAACACCTAGAATTAATAAACATGAAAGTAAACATTACTCACAATCATTCCAGGTAGAATAGGCAATGTGCCAAATTTCTGGAAGGTAATATATCAATGTATATCAAGGACATTAATTATAATAATTTATCTTACATTATTTACTTTCAGGCTAGTTAATAATAATTATACTTCATGGAAATTACTTCAAGGAAATAAGAAGACAGCCATATGCCAATGCATATGTATGTCTATTCACTGCAATGCTATTCAAAAGAGCCAGTGACTAAGTGGCATTTTTGTGTCACTAGATGAATCCCTGGCAGATACAGTTAAAGCAATTTGCAAAACTCTGACTTCTTCCCTGCAGCCACTGTCATATGATCTGTGTGTATCCAGACTGCACAATGACTGACTCCTTGAAGAAATGTAACCTTGCAAATATATACATTTTTTTTTCACATAAAACATATGCCTGCAAGGAAGACCTTCTTTTCCTTTCATAAAAGACACAGTCTCATAAGATCAGCCACTTCACATGAAAAAAGAGAAAGAAAAATAAAGGCAAAATGTATATTACTTGAAAGGGCAAAGAGAAATGCCCAAGAAAGTATTTTTGAAGAAATTCTTTTAGATACTGAATGAAATAATCTCCCTTACTACACACAATTGTTAAGATAAACAGAAAATAAAGGATTGAAATAAACTATTTAATGTGATATAAATTTGATTATGAGGTCTTTATAAGATTCTGAGTTAAAAATGCACATTGGCTTTGGAAATGTATACATTCCTGTATCACTTTTTGAAATATTCATTATATTTTCTTAGGTACAACCTTGTCATCACATAAAAGTAGTCCATTCCTCAGACAGAGACCTTTGAGTCCTCAAAATATGTACAGGTAAATAAGATTATGAGAAGATTATCATGGCTTAAAGCCTTCTATCCTATTGAAAACTAGACTTTTACTCGGAGGCTGTTAAATTCTTGCTTGCATTCAGGGTATTATTCATGGAAATGTTAATTTTTGAGAGAAAAAAAGAAATCTAAGAGGTGATTTAATGTGAAATATATCAATTTCACAGTTGAGGAAACCAGAGGCCTTGAGAGGTCACTTGATTTGCCTAAAGTTATACAATTAATTAGTGTAGCCCAACTAGTTAGGAATTAGACTTTCTAACCCCTATCTAATGCTTATTAACCTAAGTGATAATTCATCCTTTAGCCCCTATAGATTCCTATTTAATGAGATAGAACTTCTGCCAAATAGTCAAATTGTGTCAGTATGATCAACTTTAATAGGAACACACATAACATCATTTATCTGCATTACAGATTTCAAGTGGTAAATCCCACATGACAATATGACTGTATTTAATGTGAAAAAGACATAGCCTTTAATCGTGAATTTTTACTTGGATAGTTGGTTTTTGTATTGCTGTTGTTACAAGAGTGATAGAGCTGCTAAAACAAACAAATGAAACAAAAACAAAAACAAAAGTAATCCTAAGGATAAGTGAAAAGAATTTTGAAGTCCAGATAATGAGAAAACTGAAACCCATCATATTTTACACGAAGCCCATTTTACCTGAATACATTCTTTGTTCAATTCTAGACACCAAAACGGTCTTTAGCAAACTAGCACAATTCCCATGAATATCAGCCATGGTTTAAAAAGTTTGAATGAGAGGGAGGGAGCCAAACCATAAGAGACTCTTAAAAACTGAGAATAAACTGAGGGTTGATGGGGATGGGAGGGAGGGGAGGGGAGGGTGGGTGATGGGCATTGAGGAGGGCACCTGTTGGAACGAGCACTGGGTGTTGTATGGAAGCCAATTTGACAATAAATTTCATATTAAAAAAAAAAGTTTGAATGAATGAATAAATGTTTTCCTCTTGTAAGAAGTATCTCAGCCAAAATCGAAAAATATATTCTAGCCTCATAAGCACCAAAAAAAGATATGAATAAGGTACATAAGTGAATGAACATGAAACAGAATTGCTTAAAGTTTTTACTGCTTTTCTATTCACCAGGTTTTAATTCTAAAAGGGTCAGTTCACATCCAAGTGACTACTAGCTTTGCCTATACACAGAGAAGAGGGGAAAGAGACTGAGATCCATGTCTCTGTTAAATTGTAGCAATTTTTCAGCAGCAGTTATGCTTTTGTGTAAATTTAAATTAGATGGTATCTGCTTATGGATTATTAATCAAACAGAAATATTCAACTGAAGTTTTCTCTCATAATTAAACTTTTATTTTGCATAATACGCCATTTGCACTTCATCTGCAGCTGCAATCTCATTGATATAAAAGAAATGTCAACTTCAAAGTTGCCATATCTTACAAATTATAAATTCAGCTTTGTGGATTAATGTTATAAGTGGCCCACTCTTATGCTAATTAAATGTGAATGAACCATGCTTTAGAGGCAATCAGGCAGAAATCATTTCCCCAAAGATGCACAAAAATAGATTACCTGAACAATTTAGCCCTGTGCATTTCAATATATATATATTGAAATCAACTAAGGCATTTAATAGGATTGATATGTAAATAAAAGTTTCAAGAATATGCCATTGTTATTGTTCTTTTTCAAAATATATGCTAAAGAATCTGACATAATTTCTTAAATCTGTATCTTTCATTTGAGGGAAAATTCATTTCATTATTCTCTTAGTTATTAAAAAAGTATTGAGTATGAAGTTTGTACTTTTCTGATGGAGAAATGAGCTCCTAACAAACCTATCCTCAGGTAAATAAAAGCAATAAATTTTGGATAAAATACAAAAAGCAATTAGCTGAGGGCTTTGGAGGTTGACCAAAGAAGGTAGCTTCTAGACGGGAGTCAAAATGCGAAGAAAAATGACAAGCACATAATATATCCCCATTTTATTGGTGCTTCACCCTTGTGGTAGATGTGATTTCAGTAAAGACAGACAAATGATAACTGGTCAGAGGAACTAGAGAAAGAGCCATGGAATAAGAAAGGCTGCAGAAGAGGAAAGGGCAGAAAGGAGAGATCCAGAGACAGTGAACCATTAACATACTGCATAAACAGCCTAAGTTCCTGGTTGATCACTAAATCACTAATGTGGGAAGTAAGTGATGATGAAAAGAATTAAAGCAACTTACAACTGAGAATTAAAAAACAAACAAACAAAAAAACCAAGGAAGGTGTGAGTCACTATGCACTGAAGGTGTGACAGTCTATAATTTGAGACAATGAATAAATTGCCTGCTGAAATAAATAAATACAAACAATCCTTGGGGGAAAAATAGGACAGAAGCCAGAGCCTATACAACATAACACTCATAATGTCCAGGATACAATCCAAAATGACTAGATACAGAAAGAACAAAAAAGTGACCCAATTCCAAGGTAAAAGATAATCAGCAAATGACAAATTGGATGGCTGAGAGGCCAGAATTATCAGATGAAGATGGTAAGCAATTACATTTTCTAAGGTAAATGAAATGTATTCATAATGAATTGAAACAGGAAATCTCAGCAAAGATACATTCAACATAAAAAATAAAGAAGAGGAAAAGTTAGAACTGAAATAAGCATCTAAAATAACTGACATAATAAAATGAAGACTGAAGAAGCCAGTGAAAAGGGCCACTGCACCTTGAAAACCTATCAACAGATTTCATTAAAACAGAAGATGAGAAAAAAAATATATATGTAAAGCAAATAATTGAACCAAGCCTGAGGAATTATGAGATAATGTACACCTTTAAGTACTACCTATAGGATGCAGAAAAAGATCAAAGTAAACCCAAACTAAACAGAAGAAAAGACATATTAATGCTAAGAGCAAAACCAGCATACAGAAAAGATGCACACAGAGAACATTCATAATGCCAAAACTTGTTCAATGAAAATATTAAGATCATAGTACTCAACAAAAAATAGAGAGGCTACAAATCACTAGTATCAGAAACAGAAGGTCTTTCAGACATTTAAAGAATGATGAAGTAATATTACATACAACATTCTTCCAAGCAATTGACACCTTAGATGTAATGAAAAAATTCCTTGAAAAATAACAACTGTGAAAACTCACTCAAAAAGAAATAGGTAGGGGCGCCTGGGTGGCGCAGTCGGTTAAGCGTCCGACTTCAGCCAGGTCACGATCTCGCGGTCTGTGAGTTCGAGCCCCGCGTCGGGCTCTGGGCTGATGGCTCAGAGCCTGGAGCCTGTTTCTGATTCTGTGTCTCCCTCTCTCTCTGCCCCTCCCCCGTTCATGCTCTGTCTCTCTCTGTCCCAAAAAAATAAATAAAACGTTAAAAAAAAAAAAAAAAGAAATAGGTAACCTGGACAGCCCTAGGTTAATTATATAAATTAATTATATTATATGTAATTATATATAATTATGTAATTATTATATATATTACTAGTTATATATATATTTTTAACATAAAAATTTAAATACCGTCTTACAAGAAGAATTGCAAATTCACATAGCTCCATGGGTAAATTCTGCCAGACATGTAAATAATAAAGGAAATCATTATACACAAACTCGTGCATAATATAGAAGACAACACTTCACAACTTATTTTGTGACTTTGACAATAACTGGAAAACAAAAACAGATAAAACTATAACAATAAACAAGCAAATAACAGCACACATACAAACTACATAAACATCCTTAACAAAATAGTAACAATTCAATGTTGGGGAATATTCTGAGAAATGCAACGTCAATTTACTATTTGAAAATTAATCATTTGTAATTAATCACTTGTAATTTATAATTTCTCATGTATATAAAAAAGGAGAATATCCATCTGATCTAACAAAGAAAAGGAATTTGACAATTTTAACATTATGATGGAATCTTTTTCAAACTATAAATAGAAGAAAATGTATTTCATCTGATAAATAGAATCTATGAAAAATACTTACACAGCCCAAATCATATTTACTGATAAAATATTAAACACTTTCCTTCTAAGATCAGAAACAAGGCATGGATGTCTGTTCTTACAATTTCTGTTCATCACTAGATTACAAAATCTTGCCATTGCAATGAGTAAAGAAAAAAAGTCATAAGAAAGGAAGTGAAATTGCCTTTATCTGTGGATGATATGATTATTGACATAAAAAATCCTCAAGAATCTACAAAACAACTCTTATCACTGGCAATTTTAGCAAACTCAGTGACTATTAGGTTAATATTTAAAATCTGTTTTTATATATTACTAACAAAATAAAATTCAAAAACAATTATGTGTACAAGAACAAAAAAAATAATGCATATATATATATATATATATATATATATATATATATATATTTAACAAAAGATGTGCAAAACCTGTACTCTGAAATCAAGAGAAAATTGCTGAAAAATTAAAAGAAAAAAACTAAATGTATAGAGAGATATACCATGTTTAGAAGCTGGAAAAATCAGTACTCTTAGGAGGATATACCATGTTCAGAAGCTGGAAAAATCAGTACTCTTAGGAGGACAGAGGATCCAAAGCAGGCTGTGTGCTGACAGCAGCAAGCCTAATGTGGTGCTTGAACTCACAAACCACGAGATCATGACCAGGCAAACTCCAATACTTAATTGACTAAGCCACCCAGGCACTTCCCTACTGTAAAAGTTTAAGATACTAATATTGTATTAAATGTGTATGTGCATATGTGTGTGTGTGTGTGTGTGTGTGTAAAGATATGTGTATTGTATACATATATGTGTATATATACACATACATATATACATATAAATATATATGCATATATTCCCTTGCTTCCAAAGAGCTCATAATCTTTTTAAGAAGACAAGATGTTTGTATTCCAAGAGATAATTAAAAAAAATTAAATATAATACAAACATTACGCTATACAGTCTTAGACTGATATCGCCTCTAATAATATTCTAGTATGACCTTTTATAATTACAAATGAAGATGTGGTACTCAGAGACCATGTGTTTTCCAGAGACGAGCCTTCTCTCATGACTGCAATCCTGTCTTCTTTGAACCATGTGATGTTATAAGACGGTATATGATAAACTATGAACAAGTAGTCATGAGTACTGAAGTTCTGTAAAACATAAGATCACTTCCAATTTAGGAGGAATGGCAGGCTTCTTATAAGGACTGTAGTTGCAGGCAGAGGGAACAAAGCAAGAACTTGGGAGTGTTTCAGATAAGAGGAAAGCCTGAGCAGACACCTAAGCAGGATAAATTAGTATCCAAGTTATCAGTGTCCTCTTATTACAGTTCTAGGAAACTCTGATGATATTTACTTGGGTGTCAGCGACTGAGAAAACATAAGATCTAACTTTTTGTGATACTTCCAACCTCTTTTAGTAGGTAAGATCAGGGGATCAGGGGACCTGATCTTGCTCTGCATGTTATTTTTCCTAGCTCACCTCAGTCATGAATGACACAGGCAGGAGCTTCACCTTAACCTGAGACTCTGCAATACACTATTGGTCTCACAGCTATTCAAGGTAAATGAGAATGAGAGAGAGACTCAGCAGGAAAAGGAAGATAATTAATTTTGTGCACAGTGAAACATGTTATAGTGTAGGCAACACTATCATGCTTTACGGGACACACTCTGTTTTGTTGAATAGATGAACATATAAAAGCAAAGATACTCACTTGCATAAATGTCTGCTGAGGAAAGTACTTGGCAGGAATAATCTATTAGGATACTGGCAAATATTTTGGCAAAGATGAAGGGAACTTTTAGGACATTACTACTTATATCTTAGAACTTAAAGTGTCAACACAACTTGAAATTTTGCTTGGTTAAACATTTTTTTTTTCTTGAGCTGCTGCAACCCTAGATTCCCTACACATGTACTTTTATAAATGTTTTCTTAAAACATGGTCTGCCAATCCAGTTAGATTTTGGTTAGATTTCATTTTGTTTGCTTTGTTGTGGCATGTCAGCCTTTAGAATGTGAGTAGTGTTTCTAGAATTCATATTTGCTTCCTATTCCAGATTTAAATTGACTATAAATTATATACTTTTTTATTAAAGCCATTTCTGTGTTACTGAAGTTATTGACAGATAGTAAAAAGGAGCCTGAACAGAGTTCTGAAAATGATCTCAAGAGCTTTCCCTCTGCATTGACCTCAGACTTTAATCAGTACTTAGTCTGTGGTTGTCCACCTTGCTTCACATTAAGTGAACAATTTTAAGCCATGCTCATCTGATTTATCCCATAAACAACATGGAAGACTGAATCATGTGCCACTAAAATAAAAATGTATTATATAATAATATTTGATTTCTATGAAACAATTTAATAGAGTCATCTATCAAAAAGCATGCCAGAGTGGATTTGGCATTTCATGGCTTTAGTGACTTCTAGTGGGAACTTTCTGATTATTAAGTGCTTTTTTATGAGTTCTCAAAAAACTGTCATTTAAAGAATTCTTCATAGACTGGTCAACTATGGAGGAAGTATAACATGAACCTTAGTTGGCCAAATGAATGAAGGCTCACAATTGGGGATGTCGTTTTAAAAGCTCTTTAATATTTAATATCCAACTGATCAGGCTCTTTCTCATATCATCAATTTAATATATATTAATTTATTTTATTTAATAATCAGATCTGCAGTTTTATGAGTCTTTTTTTGTAGTCCGAGACTTTTTTTGGAGGGAGGGATCTGGAGATCTCTAAGTATGTTTCATTTTTAGTTGCCCTAACTGTAATTGTACAGAGGAATAGTATTTAAACTTGAGTACATAAATCCCTGCCACGGTTCAGGGAATTCATTCTTTTACTCATTCGTTTATATAACAAATACATACTGAGTTCCTGAAATGTACTTCCCTCTAACCAGTACCCCTTGCATTTCTTGAAAGTGAAATAAACACTAAAAGGAAAGATAGACTGCATCAATGAATGATAAATATGAGTTTTCAAATAAGAAGATAAACTTGTAAATACATGATGCACAAACAACTGGATAACCAAACTAAAAATTGAAAAAAAAAAAAACCATGAATCAATTCTCAAAGTGCATTCCCAATGAGTAAATTCCCAGTGAGTCAGAAATAAAACTGAAGCAAAATTATTCAAGTATTTTTTAATGTTGTTTATATTTTTCATATTTCTAGACATAAGAAATTCCCTGTGTCTAAGATTCCAAAAGCACTGATGGAAAAGATCAATAAATCTGATTACATAAACTTTTGAACTCTTTTACATGCCATAAAAATATCTAGGCGAAATATGACAAATTGGGACAAATATTTGTATCATAGAATAATAATTCTAACTTCTATCTCAGGAAATACTTACAAATTATATCACAGACAAAAGTTTAATATACCTAATACATGAAGAGCTTCAAGAAATTGAGGAGAATAAAATCAACAAACTGAAAAAAAGAATGGGCCCAAGATATGATGAGATGGTTCAGAGTAAAATAAATTAAAAATATTCTTTAAATGTATGAAAAGATGCTCAAGTTCACAATAATAACAGGGCAATTAAAATTATACTAAGCAACATTTTTTTCCCCTGAGAGAACAATCAGAATTCTATGTTGGGCAACTTGGTAAGCCTGTGGGTAGCCAGGGGCTTTCTTCCATAACTGTTGGAAATGAAACATGGAATAGAACTAGACATTTCTCAAACAAACTGTATATTTATTTAGCTTTTGGCTCAGTAATCATATATTTCTGAATCTTTAAAAAATATGCAGCAATGACATATCTACAAAGGCAAGAGAATTAAAAGCAAAAATGAACTATTGGGACCTCATCAAGATACAAAACTTCTGCACAGCAAAGGAAACAAACAACAAAACTAAAAGGCAACTGACAGAATGGGAAAAGATATTTGCAAATGACATATCAGATAAAGGATTAGTAACCAAAATCTATAAAGAACTTAACCAAACTCAACACCCAAAAAACAAATAATGGGAAGAAGACATGAATAGACACTTTTCCAAAGAAGACATCCAGATGGCCAACAAACACATGAAAAGATGCTCAATGTTTCTCATAATCAGGGAAATGCAAATCAAAATCACACTGAGATACCACCTCACAACTGTGAGAGTGGCTAAAATGAACAACTCCGCAAACAACAGATGCTGGTGAGGATATGGAGAAAAGGGAACTCTCTTGCGCTGTTGGTGAGAATGCAAACTGGTGCAGCCACTCTGGAAAAGACTGTGGAGGTTCCTCAAAAAATTAAACAGAGAATACCCTACGACCCAGCAATAGCACTACTAGGAATTTACCCAAGGGATACAGGAGTGCTGATGCATAGGGGCACATGTACCCCAATGTTTACAGCAGCACTTTCAACAATAGCCAAATTATGGAAAGAGCCTAAATGTCCATCAACTGATGAATGGATAAAGAAGATGTGGTTTATATATACAATGGAATACTACTTGCCAATGAGAAAGAATGAAATCATGCCATTTGCAGCAAAATGGATGGAACTGGAAGGTATTAGGCTGAGTGAAATACATCAGTCAGAGACAGATGTCATATGTTTTCACTCATATGTGGATCTTGAGAAACCTAACACAAGACCATTGGGAAAGGGAAGGGGAAAAATAGTATAAACAGAGAGGGACGGAGGCAAACCATAAGAGACTCTTAAATACAGAGAATAATCTGAGGATGGATGGGGGGGAGGGGAAAATGGGTTATGGGCATTGAGGAGGGCACCTGTTGGGATGAGCACTGTGTGCTGTATGTAAGCAATGACTCACAGCGATGAATCAAAAACCAAGAGCATACTTTACACACTGTATGTTAGCCAATTTGACAATAAATTATATTAAAAATATGTAGCAAAATATGAGACAGTGTATGGCCAATGGGCTATTACTTGAGGAACCCTGATCTAGAGCAAGGTGGTCTAAGAGAATGTTCTGCAAAAATAGAAGGGTTTTATTTTGCACTATTCTTTACAGAAGCCATTGGGACAAGTGGCTACTGAATACTTGAAATATGACTAGTGCAAAGGAGGCACTGACTTTAGAGCCTGGGTGATGCCTGGCTCTCCTACTACACTGTATAACCTTTGAGGGAGGGGCTGACATCTGCTTTGTTCACTGCTCTCATTCCAAGATATAACACAAGATTTGGCAAAATGTAGGCATATAATAGTTATATGTTGAATGAAATACAGGAGGCCCATGGAAAAAAACATTCTAACGCTGAGTAAAACTGGTTTCCTCAATGACTTTTATATACTAATATGAACTTTGTGAATTTTCAAAAAATGGGTTGTCAATTACAGCATTCCTCAAAATAGCAGGAACCTTCATATTTTGTGCTTGTTTCTTAACACTTCACTTCACTGCAACTTGAGAAATGCTGTTCTTGATCTTATACCAGAGAACAAAAGTAGTTCTTGCAACTCATATTTTCTAGTCTAGTTCAGGCTCAAAGTCAAAGCTTTATAATGGTAAAAGTTGTGTGTGTGTGTGTGTGTGTGTGTGTGTGTGTGTGTGTGTGTTTGTAATAGGCTCAATTAAAGTTAAAAATAGGTAAACAATATAGTATGATTCAGAATTACAGGAGTTTGAAACCACTGACTTAGGAAACCTCATGGATATGGCTGTGGCAGGAAGTGGCTGCTGGAAAAGAATTCAGTTATTCAATATATTTGCCAAAACTTCCACCCCACAGGTTGATAGCAAAAATATTAGAAGAATAGCAAAGACCAACTACTATTTAACTTTTTTTCTTTTTGCCTAGGGAACTCTTTCTCCTCAGAGGTAAGAGATAACCTCTAATGCTTATCACTCTCCGGGTTTCATTACCCTCCTTCTCTATGCTGTATAGGTTAGACTAACCATGTTAAATGCTGCATGCTCATCATTATTGAGTGGAAACATCAAAAATAAGAATATTTAAAGATGGCTGCAAATTATCTGTCATTTTTATCATTGAAACGTGGTGTCTACACTCTATCCCTTGAATCTGAACAGGCCCTGTGACTGCTTTGAGCAGTAGAATACAGAAGTGATGCTACTAGCTTTGTCCCCAGGCTGTAATCCACTATCAGCTTCCTGTCTCTTGAGACACTCTTTTTGGAAGCCCTGAGCTACCAAGTAAGAAATCCAACTGCTATGGGACCACCATGTTGTAGGGGCACGTGAAGTGTTTAGTCAATAGTCCCAGCTAAACGCAGCCTCCCATCCATCTACTCCTAAGGTACCATCCATTCCAAAAGACTATCTCCTCCAAGGCACTGAGGAGAATCCTTGTTGGACTTTCCAATCCAGCACATTTGCAACCGACTAACATCAAGTAATCTCTGTTCATGTCCAACGGAAGAATAATCTCCTTACCCAAATTTCTGACCCATAAAAACCATGATACATAATGAAATCCCATTGTTCTATGCTACTAAATTTGGAGATTATTTTCTTTTTTTTTTTTTTAATTTTTTTAACGTTTATTTATTTTTGGGACAGAGAGAGACAGAGCATGAATGGGGGAGGGGCAGAGAGAGAGGGAGACACAGAATCCGAAGCAGGCTCCAGGCTCTGAGCCATCAGCCCAGAGCCCGACGTCGGGCTCGAACTCACGGACTGCGAGATCCTGACCTGAGCTGAAGTCGGACGCTTAACTGACTGAGCCTCCCAGGTGCCCCTGAGATTGTTTTCTTATATAACAATAAATAAGTAGAGTAGAATGAAATAATTCTAAGTGCAAATGATTCAAAGAGGACCACGAAGGAATTAATTTCCTAGTAGTCCTGACAACAGAGAGAGGTCTAAGAGGAAAATGATCTTGTTTGTAATGTGACCTGCAACATGTAAAACCTAATGCAAATATTCAGTGTACCATTTCCCCCATTCTTTGCTTGCTGGGCTTAAACTTTTATTTGGTTCAGTTACAGAAGCTTTCTGAGCTTCAGTTTCTCCTTCATAAAAATAAAGATTACGGGGTGCCTGGGTGGCAGAGTCGGTTAAGCGTCCGACTTCAGCCAGGTCACGATCTCGCGGTCCGTGAGTTCGAGCCCCGCGTCGGGCTCCGGGCTGATGGCTCAGAGCCTGGACCCTGTTTCTGATTCTGTGTCTCCCTCTCTCTCTGCCCCTCCCCCGTTCATGCTCTGTCTCTCTCTGTCCCAAAAAAATAAACGTTAAAAAAAAAATTAAAAAAACAAAAGACTACAATGCCTGATAATTTCACAGAACTTTAAGACAATAAAATAATTTAATTAGCAGAAAGAAAGAAAAGAGAAAACTAATATTGCCCCAAGGCCTAGTACAAGGCAGGCATGAACCAGCTGAACTCCCAACTGCAGATGGGTGACAAGAGAACAGACTTGGCATCAGGAGACTGAGTAAAATTAACTATGAGATATTAGATAAGCCATTGACATCTCTAAGAAATCCTGTTCCAACTTTACAATGAAGGGGATTGCTACTTTATCCACTAACCTCACTGGGTCTTTTGTATTGGGATTCAAATATGTCCAACTGCCATTAACAGAGCTTATGAAGCTAAAACATGCTAGAAAATATGAAATCTTAATGTTGACACTGAGGATGATGAGTCTATTATTTTCCTGGACCTAAAACCTCTAGATCCATGTTTCGGTTTCATGTCATTGCGATTTGTGATAAGCACAACAGTCATTCCTACAGAAAAGATGCTTGTGTCTTACCTTCCACTTCCCTTTAGTCACGTGCAAAGCAGCTTCTGGTTTCACAGTAACATTCAGGCCCACTTTACCACTACATGCCTATCCTCAAATGACCAGAGGGCCTTGTTCAACTTCCTAGAACCTTTTAGTGCTGCTGAGTAAAATTAATTCCAAGCAATCTGATCATTTGTGGGCATCATTGAGAACTCTGTTCTTATACCTACAATTCTGTATGAGTCAGTCGCTTGTCAATTCTGTTTAGCAGGGTATTATTTTGTATAAGAGACTTCAGTAGTATGTGTGGCTCTAAGCAAGAAGCTTGGTAGTGAAATGATCAGGTCAGAAATTGGAAACCTGGGCCTTAGTTCTGATTCAAGGACATTTTTGCTATATGACCTTAAGGAAATAACTAACTCCTTGAGATTTAATTTCATCCATAGAACAGTGCCCCGTTTCACTGGCCCATTATAAAGTAAAATGACATAATGCATGTAACAATATTAATTTTTTCTACACCAGAGTTGGGCACACGGATCATAGACAGAAAGAGACATGTGCATGAGCATTCAGCTTTTCCACTAAGAAGACATAAGCCCCAGTACTTTAAAACAGGAGACTCAGTCATGGTCCTCATGTTTTTCTCGGGTGACTAAATGTATAAAAAATAAGTACACAGGCTCTGTGACCAATTGCCTGCATGCACATCTTTGCTTTGCCACTTTCTAGAAATTTGACTTTGATCACATAATTTAACCTCTTTGGGCCTCATTAGCCATATCTGCACAATGTATATTTGTTCAATAAATGCTTATTGATGACAAACAAATATACATGATTGACAGGAACCCCTTACTTTATGGGGTCAGTTATTACATCTATGTAAATACTCTTTACTGTGGTGTTTCTCAAAGCCTGAATGCTGGAAAGTTTGCATCAAAAGGAGGTGGCCATATAATATAGTGGCCAAGAGCACAGGCTCAGGAACCAAAGCCTGTATTCAAATCCCAGCTTTGCTGCTTATTAGCATTATGTTCTTGGCTAAAAAACAAAACAAAAAATAAACAAACAAAAACAAACAAACTCTGCCTCCATTTCTCTTATAAAATACAGGTTAACAAAATGTAGTGTTTTCTGATTTTAAAGAAGTTAACATTAATAAAATACTCATAACAGTGTCTGGTATATAATAAACACAATGCGTTAGAAAAAAGTATTACATCAGGGAAGAAAGGCTTGATACAATGCTGGTTTCTGGGTCCCAGTCATGACCAGATAAATCAGAATCTACTGAACCTGTGGCATTTTAACAAGCTCCCTAGATAATTCTTAAAGACATTAAAGTTTGAAAGACACTGCTTTGGTTATAAGGAGCCTTGATGAACTGATTCCACAGGGGCAACTGATATAGTAAAATCCAACTTTACTTTTTATGCCAGTGTCTTAGGTCTGAAAATCCCCAAATCCTTATGGGACATTTTTCCCCAAATCAAATTAAATAGACCAATAAAACACACTTGTGGATTAGCATCTCAAATCATAATTCTGAGTATGCAGATTTCCTGGACTTGTTTTTTATAAGATGGCTTCTCTTCCTTGATCAGTTTCCCTAGGATAAATGTTACTCATTATCCACATCCTTGCTCCTCTGAGGACTGGATATAACCTTATCACTCAATTCCTCAGTGAGCCTCTGGGCCTAGTTGGAGAGCAGCTCTAACAGGAAATGCCAGTTAACCATGACCATGACAGTTTTAGTGGTTTGTTTCTCCCCCAGAAGGGGATCTAGAGTTGCTGCAAAAAAAAGTTGCTACTTTCCATATTTATTTTGTCATTGGCGGCATTCCTACAGTTAAGCTGGATGTCCCAATGAAGTGCAAAAAATGGGACCATAATTTGAAGACAGTTTTTTTTTAATGTTAACTTGTTTTCTTTTTTTATTTTTTTAAAATTTACATCCAAATTAGTTAGCATCTAGTGCAACAATGACTTCAGGAGTAGATTCCTTAGTGCCCCTTACCCTTTAGCCCATCCCCCCTCCCAGACCCCTCCGGTAACCCTCAGTTTGTTCTCCATACTTATGACTCTCTTCTGTTTTGTCCCCCTCCCTGTTTTTATATGACAGTTTTTCATGTTAAAGTAACAAAACCCCTCAGAGGCCAAAGGCATTGGCTTCACTGACTATCTGAAAACAAGTGAGGCGTTGGAGCTATGCTGCCAGCTTTTGTTGCCACCAAATAGAGTCAAAGTCTGAGATACTGGGGGCTGGGCTTTAACATGGGGATTTGGGGGTGGGCACAATTCAGCCTGTATTGATGATGACGATGACAACAATGACGACAATGATTAATGCCAGTCAGTTGTTGAAATTATATTTTTTATATTATGTCAGCTATGAACTTCATCTATGAAAATAGTGAATGCCTATTTCAGGTCCTTTGACGCTTCTAGGGTCGTAAAGTCACTGCTTCATATGGGAGAGAGTGGAAAAACCTATTAGTACCAAATAGGAGCTAGATTAGTTGTCAGAATCTGGTGGAGTCATATTAAATGAGCAGAACTATAAAGTGAAGATCTATAAATTCTGACTGCTGTAGTGCTAGCTCTGTCTGACATACAGTCAGCATTCTAACATGTCTGCTTTCTTGGGAATGTTACTACCAAATTCGGCTTAAATTACCTCCAAAGGACAACACCAGCCTTTTTCCAAGACTCTAACATGGCACCAAGACATAACTTAAGCAATAATCTGTACACCTTCAGCGTGTTGTTATAGATGCAATTCTAGTTACACTTTCTTCTTCACCTTCTTTCTCACCAATGGCAACATGAAATACTCATGGCCAACACAGGTCAGGTATTTCCCATAAGATCCAAACCAAAGTTGCCCCCAAAGTTTTTCAAAAATAGTTTTAAAAAACCAACATAATAATGGTAAACTTTTGTCTCACTAATAACAGAGTGATTTCTTAAAGACTCTGTCAAACCAATAGCCTAGTGTTAAGGTTCTAGATCGCTAGAGAAATATCCTCCCCAAACTCTCAGGCAATTAAAAAAAATGTGTCTGTATGGTGACTCTTACATAGATCAGATGACCTTAATTCTGTCCCGTGAACACCATAAAAATCTTCACTAACATATGTTCACACATACATAAAGATAGATATGAATGAATATATATGCATGCACACATCATGTCTGTGTACATGTATGTGTGTACCCATCACATTATCATTTTGGCAGGCCACGTTGGAAAGTTTAAAGAATATAACACTTTCATGAATAATTCTAAACTGAAGAAATAGATCAGTAGAGAGGATACATCAGAAGAATAAAACAGATGGGGGCGCCTGGGTGGCGCAGTCGGTTAAGCGTCCGACTTCAGCCAGGTCACGATCTCGCAGTCCGTGAGTTCGAGCCCCGCGTCGGGCTCTGGGCTGATGGCTCAGAGCCTGGAGCCTGTTTCCGATTCTGTGTCTCCCTCTCTCTCTGCCCCTCCCCTGTTCATGCTCTGTCTCTCTCTGTCCCAAAAATAAATGTTTAAAAAAAAAATTAAAAAAAAAAAAAAGAAGAAGAAAACAGATGAGACGGGAAAACATGGCAAGTTGGAGGCACATAGTATCTTGCACCTGTATCTGTCCCGCAAAACTCATGCAAGAAATGTTTGTAGGTATGTAAGTTACGGTAAATCTTTAACATCCTTATGAAACAAATTTACTTATTGTTAATTCTTTAATCTTGATGAAATTTAGACATCTCTGTAGCAACCCAGGTGTTGTGTTACACACTTTGATCTGTAAATATATCAAGCTGTTTAAAGATTACATAATACTGCAATTAGATAGCTTTAGTTTGTTCAGACAATAGCTGGATAAAATATTATTTCTTTTTTAAATGTTAATTAATTTATTTAGAGAGAGAGATAGAGAGCACAAGCTGGGGAGGGGTAGAGAGGGAGAGAGAGAATCCCAAGCAGGTTCCACAATGCCAGTGCAGAGCCCAATGTGGGGCTCAATCCCATAAACAATGAGCTCATGACCTGAGCCAAAGCCAACAGTCGGACACTCAACCAAATGAGGCACCCAGGTGCCCCAAAACTTTCTATTTAAATTGAATGATATGTCTGTCAGTAGAAGAATTGCCCTTCATAATTTGGTTTGGAAGGTAAAAATTATTTACTTTATATCCCCATTTGGGAGTGCACATTTTATTTAATAAAACATACATACACACATATGTTTACATATCCATGTGCATATGAAGATTTTGGAGGAAAATACATCAACATTGTTCAGGGGGTTCTTTTTGGGTTTGAGATTGGGAGTGATTTTCGATTTCTTTTTAATTTTTTTTATATTTTCCATAATGAAAACAGATTTCTTCTAAAATCAGAAAAAAATACCCTCAAGTCTACAGGTTGTTTTGAACAAAAGAGGGTTCAGCCCTCTTCGGCAGGATCCTTGGGATTAAGGGAATGCAAAGTGACACCGTGTCATTGCCTGTTTTCAGTTCACTGCTATTCCTAACACATTTCTACACGTTGCATATTGGATTAAACATACTGGCAACATTCAAGGTGATGTAGGGACTGAATGCTTTGAAAGTTCTTGCATTTCATTGACTCATACCTAATGTCTCAATGGATCTAATTATTTTGCTTCCTTAGTGAGTTGAGTAAAATGGACCAGGCTAAGAGTGCAGTGACATGGGAACAAGTCCCAGCTTCCTCAAACATTAAGTAGGTGTGTGGGTGTCAGGGGCAAGGACTGACTCTGAATCTCCACATCCTGATTCACACTCTGACTGATACCGACAAACCCCCCTCTCAGGTGGCAGGGCTGAGCGAGTCAACAAAGGACACGTGAAATGCTTCAATAACAGCAAAGAATGATACACGGCAGTATGTGAGACATGAATATCTTGAGGGAAATGCTTGTCCTTTTCTATTATTTTATTTACGTTCATCTGTTTACTCAAGTTACTTAGAGTGTTAGGTCATGTAGGAGTTCAGTATCCATTTCTGTATTTTGGTTAAAAGTATACTTAAAAGCATTTCTAAATCAGTACTTTTAACAAAAGAAATTTATTTTCAGATCTTTTTCAACCTTAATTGATGCTTTCCTGTTAGGAAATTAGAATAATGACACTGCAGCATTAACTCAGGACAACTATTTGTCAAGCATTTGAAGATGACCAATCAAAATCACAGATGGAGAGGTGATTTCTTTAAGAGGAAATCCCTACCATAGAGAATGAAAAATGAAAGTTCAAATGAAACAGGTGCACAGAGAGGGAGAATTTGTGGGCATTGATTCTACGTGGAACCTGAAGCATAGACTCCATTTGAAATACCAGAATATTTAATACCAGAAATTCCAGGCAAACATTTTACTTTTGAAATATACGGAAAATGTCTAGCACAGTAAAGAATGACTTTTTACAACTGTGTCATTGAAACTATTGGGCCAATGTACGTAAACGTGGATTTAGGATTTTCCTCCTTTATTCTATTTTGACTATTCTGAGTTCATGGGAATATTTTAAGGCCTTCTGTTATTTTGGTTCTGCAGATGTGGTCTCAGAACCTTTTATTGCTCAGTTTCTATCAACTAACCAATGATGAATGTCACTTCCATAAAGTAAGAAAACAGCAGGCATGAAAGACAAGGGTTTTCCAGTTGTCTTGATTTGTCTGCAGGAATAAAGACTCTTCAGAAAGCAACACTTTAATGCTAGAAGAAATATATTAAATAAAATTTTCTCCTCAGGCCATTGGCCTCAGTCTCTATTTTACACACATCATTGTAAGGTAATTTCAATTGCAATAAGCCTGATTTAAACAGAATTTGGTGATATGAACATTTATTTCCTGATCATTTTAAGTATTGTATTTTGAATAATTAGTACTCAAACATTGTACATTATCATTTTATTTCAAATTAATATTGGTTCTTAGATGTGGTAAATTAATACATGTTAATAATAATAACAACAAGAATAGGATTGTGATCATAAGCCAATGTCAATGAAATCACTTAGGTTCTCCCTAATTTCTGACTCTGATAACTTTACAGTACCCCAGCCTGGGCAGGTATTTATGTAGTTTGCATATGCGTATGACTGTGACTACATATCAACGGCGGTCCCTGCCAGATTTACTTCTGTTAAGTAAATTAATCAGACTATAGTGTACTTCCCTACTGAACATTTGGTGTTGGATCATGTACCTCTTGCACCAAATAAACCAAAAAACATCCTTTAAATCATGAGACATGATATAAGTACATATTAAAATAAATCAATGTGATCTATTAATGAGTTCTGTATTAATCCCTCTCCCTCCCAAAGCATAATTAATATTTGGATATATCTCATTAAGAATAAATTAATTTTCAAAACCACTGACACTAGAGAATTAGAATTATTTAATATATGAACTATAGCATACTATTGCCTTTTAATTAAAATCAGATACCTCATTTCCCTACTGTACTTTCAGGCAAACATTTGTCATTTTAAAGCTTGGGATATGGTTTTAAATTTCTTCACCTTTTCAAAATCAATGAAATACATTCATCCTTTGCAACAAACAGATTAGCAGTTTTGAGTTCAGGCTCTGAAAGCAGTCTACCTGGGTCCAAAACCCAGTTTTATCAATAACTAGCTATTTGAACTCAGTTACTTCATCACTCTTAATTTTGTTTCTCTCTTTCTTTTTTTTTTTTATTTTTTTTACTTTTAGAGAAAAAGAGAGAGATAGAGCATGTGAGCTGAGGAAAGGAGCAGACGGCAGAAGAGAGAATCCCAAGCAGGTTCTACAGGGCTCAATCCCACAACCCTGGGATCATGACCTGAGCCAAAATGAAGTGTCAGACACTCAACTGACTGAGCCATGCAGGCGCCCCTCTCTTTTTTACCTGTAAACTGAAGGTTAGTAAAAGTATATAACTCATATACTCATTGCAAAGGATAAGTGATATAGTACAAAGAGAAGATTTAGGATATTATTTGAGCACAGCTGCCAAAGGAAAAATCTTTGCCTATGGCATGGACAGTAGAAAGAAATTAAAGACTGCTAAGTACCCATATTAAAATACAGATGCCAAGATAAGAGAAACACAGAGTAAGAAAGGATTAAAATGTCACAAAGGGATTAATGGGATTTCTCATTAACCAAGGTAGCCAGTGCAGAGTCAATGTATTCTGAGGATACTTGCTCAAGATGATTCTGGAAAACTGATTTCTAGGTGGCAAGGAAATGAAGCCAGTAGAAAGGTAGCAGAATGGAACGAAAAGTGGGCAACCTGGGAATCCACAAAACTCATGGGTGGAATTGTAAGTTTATTTGAAGATGAATAATGATGCCATTGAGAACTTGAGTGGGGAAGTGGCATTACTAAAAGAAGTCTCCTGAGCTTTCCCTGGTAGGACTGAATAGGGAGGAGACACAATATTACAGACAGGAATATCAGGTAAAAATATTACTCTTACTCTGAGTAGTTTTACACACTTATGATTTCATGAGTTACAGGAAAAATAATGACAGTCAAATGTGTGTGAGTGTGTGTAAGACTTTCAAATAAATAGTGGAGAATAATGGCATATCCTACATATTCTCCAGAAACAATACATAACAAGAAAAACAAATAGAACTAGAAAAATACCCAATTCATGTGTAATTAAAAGATAAAAAGAAATTACCTCTGTGGAAAAAGAAGAGGAAAGAAAAGAACAGGGAGGAGGAGGAGGAGAGGGGGAAAAGGGAGGGGTGGGTGAAAGAAAAAACACCTATCCCCAGTGAGCTATCTTTTCGGCTTTTATAGAAAACCTTTGCCAGGAGTAAGAATGTCAGGAAAGAGAGAAGAGGTGAGCCAGTGGCAGGTATAAAACTGAGCCAAATATTACTACAAATAGAGAAGGGGGAGGGGGAGAAGAGTTCCTTTTAAGTGTACAAGACCAAAAAAGAGTCATGCGGTTTTAAAACAATTACTGAAGGAAAGCACATGACATCTGAGGTTGCAATCTGGAAACATTACCTCTAGGAAAGAAGATTAAGAGGAAATTTTAGCAATCATTTAGGAAGTAAAAAATTAGCAAATGGGACATTTAGGATCCTACTGTGAAAAAAAGAAGCAACAAATTAGAGGTTATATAGAATCTCTCTCTCAAAAGCAAAAATGAAAAGGAAACAAAAGTAAAGAAATACAAGAGTACCACTGAAGACTCCATCTTACATAACATCAAAAATTTTCCAAGTGATTATATGAAAACTATAGCAATCTACACAACAAAATTATAATATAGCAGGAAAGGAGGACCAAGGTGTTTAAATCGATGAAACTCCATATCCTCATATGAAACTACGAACATTAACCATATACACAAAAACATAAAGCTAAACATTTCAAAATGAGTTCAAGACGATGCGATAAAAACATTTTTAAAAAAATATTTATTTATTTATTTTGAGAGAGAGAGAGCGCGCACAAGAAAAGGAGGGGCAGAGAGGGAAGGAGAGAAAGAATCCCAAACAGACTTCACATTGTTAGTGCAGAGCCTGACGCAGGGCCCAATCTCATGAACTGTGAGATCGTGACCTGAGCTGAAATCAAGAATCAGACGCCCAACTGAATGAGCCACTCAGGTGCCCCTGAAAAAAACACCTTAATAGAGAAATTAAAATGTAAAACAATAATCAGATAATAAAGAAGCATTTTTAAAAAGAGAAATACCTGATTAATCTAAAAATCAATGAAAGAAAAAGGCAAAAATTATCTCAGACCTTAGGATTAATTTTAATAATGTCTATGAAAAAAAGACGCAAATGAAAATCTAATAAGGGATTGAAGGAATGGAGAAAAAAATGTCAATGAAATGAAATTGAGATAAATAAATTAAAAAGATCAAGAGAAAGTGGCTGAAAGAGAATGCAGGCAAAAAATATAAAATGGAACAGTACTAATATTTAAAATTGAAATCCAAGAAAGTTTCAAAAAACAATAGACCTGCATTTGCATACTAAAAGTGACACTAGATATCTGGAAAAAGATATGTGAGTAAATGTATAAGACTTGATTAATAAATAAAATACCCTTGATGATTTCAAGGATTTTTAGATCATATAATTTATAAAAGCAAAAGAATTAATCCAGAGATTATAAATCTCCAAAGAGATATAAAGTAAGGCAACAATGGAGCAGAATTAAACAACAAAACAAAAATTTATAGAAAATAAATACTAAATATGAAATCTATATAATATGATAAAAGGAGTATCTCAACCAAAGACAGTGGGTGACCATTTGTCAAAAAGGATCAAGTTAGATACATACCTCACAATACACAAGGATAAATTTCAATTGATTTATAGGTCTAAATATAAAAAATTAAACCATATTATAAAATAACATGTGTGAATTCTACTATAACCTGTCCTGTTTACATGTGAAGGTTTAGAAACTATAGTTCAAAATCCAAATACAATAAAAGAAAACACGATAAATGTGACATAGAAAATAATTGCCATAAATACATTCAAAAGAAAACTGACAAACCGAGTGCAAATGTTTATAAAGTGTATTACAGATAGAGTGTTAATATCATATCATCATAGGTATTATGCAGAATCTTACCCATTTAGTGGGTTTGTAATAATGACCAAGTACATGGTAGAAAAATAAGCAAAAGACAAAACCAGCTCACAAGAAAGATGCAAAATGTGTTTAAACATAAGGAAAATGCTGGGGCGCCTGGGTGTCTCAGTCGTTTCAGTGCCCGACTTTAGCTCAGGTCATGGTCTCACAGTTGGTGAGCCTGAGCCCCACATTGGGCTCTGTGCTGATAGCTCAGAGCCTGGAGCTGCTTCAGATTCTGTCTCCCTCTCTCTCTGCCCCATCGCCACTCATGCTCTGTCTCTCTCTGTCTTAAAAATAAATAAAACATTGGGGCGCCTGGGTGGCTCAGTCGGTTAAGCGGCCGACTTCAGCTCAGGTCATGATCTCCTGGCCCGTGAGTTCGAGCCCCGCGTCGGGCTCTGTGCTGACAGCTCAGAGCCTGGAGCCTGTTTCAGATTCTGTGTCTCCGTCTCTCTGACCCTCCCCTGTTCATGCTCTGTCTCTCTCTGTCTCAAAAATAAATAAACGTTAAAAAAAATTTTTTTAAATAAATAAAAAATAAATAAATAAATAAATAAAACATTAAAATTTTTTAAATAAGGAAAATGTTCAGCCTCACCCTGAATTTGAGAAATGCACATGCAAATACACTAAGATACTATTTTTCATTGGCAAAAATGAAACAAGACGTCAACACATTCTCTGGGTGAAGTTCAAGTGAAAGAGGAACTCTCAACAATGCAATTTTGAATGCAAATTAGTATAAATTTTGTAGGGGGGAATTTAGTAACATTTAATCAATAAAACTGCATATGCCCCCAAAAGTCAACATCTAGAAATTCT
This sequence comes from Herpailurus yagouaroundi, assembly GCF_014898765.1. Classification (NCBI taxonomy): domain Eukaryota; kingdom Metazoa; phylum Chordata; class Mammalia; order Carnivora; family Felidae; genus Herpailurus; species Herpailurus yagouaroundi. The sequence continues at coordinate 14,070,430 of NW_024412395.1, forward strand.
CCTTGAGTTACCGTTTGTAATTTCTTAAACCTGATATAAAGCCAAATGCCTATACACAAAATTGAAAACCAGCCACGTTGTTTTACTGTTGAATATGATGTTAGTTGTAGATTTAGCTTTTATAGCCTTTGTTATGTTGCGGTATATTCCTTCTATACCTAATTTGTTGAGAAATTTTATCATGAAAGCAAGGCAACTGCAAAAAGTCAGGGTTAAGGCAATAGAGAAAATTTTGAGTGAGACAGTGGTTCAATGTGCAGTCTCTGTAAAGGTGAAGGGCAGGGTTCTTGAGGAAAAACACTCAACACTGCATAATTCTATGGTTGTCTTATGCAGAGTCAAAATGGCAGCTGGTTTGATAATCTGTATTAAAAGCTGCTTCAACCTCTTTCAACAGAATGTTCAAACATTTGGTTTGATTCTTCATTTGGTTAAATTTCAATTTTTGATATGATACAATGTATTATTTGTATAATTTCTGAACTACTTCTCAGCTGCAATTGTAAAGCTACTGGTTTTCATTGCTTACTTAAGAAAGTGGAAATAGAATGCTCATTGCAGTCAGAAAAAAAAAAAAGGTTTGAATCTTGAGTTTAGCACTGTTCTGCGACCTTGGGAAAGGGACACAGTAAGTTATTATCCTCATCTGAAAATGGCATAAACATGTATCTATCACAAGACTGTGCAACTCTACATTTTATAACTTCTTAAAAGTGTATAAAGAAGTCAACGGAAAGCTATTCTATCAGTTTTGACCCATTCAGACGATGAAAGGAGCTCTCACATACATGTTTCACAATGGAGGAGAAAACATTAGATACTAGCACTTCGGTTAAACTAATTTAGCCAGAATGTCCATGTAGGAATTGAAATGGTATATGTTGTATTTTACATTGGTTAAAACAACATGAGAGTGTGCGATGCACAGAATACATGCTTAGAAGTGAGCACTATCTAAATCTTTTGTAAGAGCAGAAAGATTTGAATAATACTTTTAATTTGGCACACAATTCTGACATTGGTGTTATACTTGAGCAAGACACTCTTGTAAATGTGTCTTTTCCCATCTTCTAGACAGTTTTCTACTCTTATTTTTTTCCATATTGATATAAATGGTATAAAGAAAGTCTATTAAGGGGGCGCCTGGGTGGTTCAGTAGGTTGAGCAACCGACTTCAGCTCAGGTCATGATCTCACGGTTTGTGAGTTTGAGTTTGAGCCCCGCGTCAGACTCTGTGATGACACCTCAGAGCCTGGAACCTGCTTCGGATTCTGTGTCTCCCTCTTTCTCTGTTCCTCCCTCACTCATGTTCTGTCTCTCTCTGTCTCAGAAATAAATAAACATTATAAAAATTAAAAAGAAAGTCTATTAAGAAAATTTTGTTCATCTCGTATACAATTGACTTAGGGTATAATAAAGAAACAACCTACAAGCTAACCTTAGGTTATATTTTTAATACTCAGAAAAATTATTCCTATTTTAAAGATGTAAAAGACTGCTGGTTCTCAAGTGACTACTCAAGAGTTCATGCATGTTAATGACAATGACTTGGAAACACATACAGAAAGAAAAATAGAACTTGGGAATAGATTTGAAGAAATTAGAAGTTATAGAGAAATCTCCACATGTACCTCCCAAAACACCCACACCATAAAAAAAAAATCATCAGTCTGGCTTCCAAACTTTAGCATCCTCAAGTGCTAATAAGTAAGAAGGTAGGAAAGGTCAAGGATGGTTTAGGGGATATATTTTTTAGAAAATAAAAAAGTGCATAACAACGTGTTCAAATTTTCTAGGGAACAGTACATGAAAGAGGAAGCAATGGCTTGAGAAGGTTAATTTTTGCCTCTGATTTTATATTGGGAATTAATACCCACATCAATATCCACATCAAATATCAGATACCAAAGTAAGGGAAACGAGAATGAGATACTGGTGTCAGTCCACAGCCACCTTCTCCTCTCTGTTTCAGAGGTGTGAAAAGCTACATTTTAGTGTAGTTATTTATTATACATGTTCTCCTAGCACCCAAAAGGAACTGAAGAATATGAGCTGCCTCTGTATTAGAGGAGGAAGCTTCTGGAAAGAATATCAACAAAGAGCTCAATCTAATATATAGTGAGTGATTTATGTGGTTAAATAGGCAGAATTTGTTAAGAAAAAAAGGACAAAGGTTATAATACAAACCAAGGAAATTATTTTTTTAAGATGATTTGATGTAAAAGAAGAGGCCTATATCTTGTTTGGTCATATAAAGATATGTCATGAAAATGATTTAATATTAATCAGGTCCCTCTGCAGAACAGCACACAGCATACCTTTATACCTTGTATAAAGTATAATATAAGTATATATATATATATATTTTTTATTTTATTATTTTAAATATATATATTTATATATATATATTTATATATATATAAAGTATATATACTTTATACCTTGTATAAAGGACATATGTGCATGAGTGTGTATGTGTTTATGAAGAGAGAAGTTTCTAGAAGGACCCTTGAAGAGCCATTAACATAGTTACCTCTAAGGTATGCTACTACATTAAATCCTTGAGATATCAAGATTGACTTGTGAACATAGCATAGATTGGTGCTATTCTTATCAATGCATGTAATATTTGAGGGTAGGGAACAAATGCATTTAATATATTTATTTCACCTCCCCGTCATATAGTAGGTGTTCAAATTGCTATTGGCCAAGAGCAAATATTAGTCTTCACTGTATTTGTAAACCCAGGGAAAAGCATCTCAGATGGTGTCCTTCTTAAAACGATAGATGGCTGTCTTAAGTGGCAGAGAGAAAAATAATGTAACTGAAAACAAAAACTTGATTCTCTTCTCTCCATCTGCTTTTCTTATAGTAAACTTATGTAAGGATACATCTGATATTTACATCCTATCTTCGCACATGTGATGAAATTTCTGCAATTATAACCAATTTTAACTTCCCAAGTTTTTCCAAATGTAATGTCAAAATTCTAGGTAGGTAACATAGCTTTGGGAGAAGGACACTTAAGTAATTAATGACATTAAACCAAGATAATTTTTTTTCAGTGAATATGTTTATGGGGCTAGAGAAAACTGCTCATTTTCCCCATGGGGAGGGGGGCAGGGAGGGAGAGGGAGAGGGAAGTATTAGGGCTAAGAGGCTGATCTGGATCTGGTCCTCTCTACTCCTCACTCCACCTGAAACATTGAATAATTCAGTCCACAGTGGCTTATTTAGGAAGTTGCTTGACTAATTTGATAAAAATAATCTAAGGCAAAGCACACCCCAGCATAATTCTGGGAACCAAAACAGCATCGTAAGAGCATATTCCCAGCACAGTTTGTGAATCCAAATCATGTGTTTATGGGGTGGTCTTTACAAAAGAATCAGAATAGATTATTCTGCTATAAAGATCATAGCAGCAATAAAGTGAAATATGCCATTTGTTTAGTAAATACTATCTTCCACTCAATAATGCATTAATCCATGTCCTAATCCAATCAGGATCCCTTTTTTCTTCTCACAAGAAGCCCATACAAGTGTATTATACTCAATAGTCAGAATATTTTATGCTAATTTAATATACCATTTTATTTATCCATTCAATGTTAAAATGAGAAAGTTATCCATTTCTTGAGGAAGAACTCTAAATGTGTGCCATGACAGATTTGAAAGTTTATTAATATATGTTAATATACTTATTATTCCTGAAAATAGTGATAATTCCCATTTACAAATATAATTTATATTGGCTCTATATTATTTAGAAGAGCGAGAAGAACGGCTATGAGGAAAAACACAGTCTGCATTTTAATACAAAGATTCATGGTAATGTTATCGTGTAATTTCATAATTTATACCAAGCATATCAGGTCTATGATATCTACAGGATATGCTTTGAAAGTCAAATGACTACAGCCTTGCATATAAAATTATAATATCTGGATAGTACATGAATAATGCAAGAGTGTACACTAAAATGTTCACATTAAATTTATCTGAATTGCTTTTGGCATAGTGAATTCCCTTTGAATCCATTCATTTCTTAGGCCAGGCAACAAAACTCTATGAAGATTTTGGTCCAAGTCTTCCATTTTCTGTATCTTCTTTTCATTTATCACAGCTAGATCAACCTAATTTCAAATTTCAGGCCTCCAAATCTAGGACTTTAAATTGTAAGTAAATTCTTGCATGAATTGTATAATTTCCTCTTGTCTAAAGTCAAAGGAAGAAGAATGCTTTAAAAATATAGATGTCATGGGTACATTTTGGCCTTCCCTGCCTTGTTTCTCTGGTTAACACATTCTTTAATGTCATCCCAGTCTGGAAATAATGATCCTGAATTTTATTAACTAGTAATATTTTCATCAATGATTATTTAATATTCATATCGCATGATGCTTGTTAAGTCAACAAAGATACTTTCTGTTAAAACTATTTTGTTGTCCCTTAACTTTATCACACCCTAAAACAATACTGCCTGAGAGACATCTTCCACCTCCCTCCACACATGTATCACATGCCAAGGTCTAGTGCAGTCCAAGGTAAAAGATGAGAAGTATGAAGCCCTACAGAGTTAACAGCTCAGCAGCCTCATCTATCAGAAAATATTGATTGGCTTGATAATAACTCTGTAAGTGTGAGACAATGGTTGTCCGGGGATTAGCCTTCCCAAAGTACAAGACAGAATTTATAGTTAAGTTCTTCGAAATTGATTGGGGGCCTAGAAGGTTTATGTGACAAATTGTGTCCGTTGCCTACACAACTGTCTTACCTCTCTGCTTGGAATAGATATGAGACACCAGGTACTACAGTAGCCATCTTATAACAAGTAGGTGACAAGCGTGAGGGAAAGGTTAAGAGCATTTAGAGATGCCAGTCATGCAACAGCAGAGGCACAGAACTTCAGCTGCCTGCTAACGGACCTTTTCTCTTGTGAAACTAATAAGTCACAATTTTTTTAACACCTGCATTTATATTTTCTTTTCCTTTTAGTTGAAGGAATGTCTACTTTATTCAGTTTTCAATTTGTTCATCACTTGAGTGATTCGTTCTTAAGACTGAAATTAATATTGATATTGTACGTTGAGCTCCTTCTACTGCTCATTTTGGTCAAATCCTCTGTTTTGGAGGTGATAAGTAATTGTTATGATCTGAAAAGTCTACACAAGTTTGACAGTTAATATAAATAAGTGAAGTATGTAAGAACAAGAAAATATTAACTAGAACGGGTGCCACATCTAACTGAAGAGGGATGACCAATCTAATGATGGCTGGTCACTGTTTCCCTGAGGAAATCCTATCTCAATATGTCAACGTTGCCATATATTCCAAGTTTTCAAGAGAAAAGTAGAAGAAACATGGGTTTGCATGTAAAATTTCCCAAATTTTAAATGGTGACAACTAATTATTTTTTATATTTTTTAGTCAATATTTGAACAAATACTGTAAGGGTCAATCTGAACATATCTGAGTGTGGGCCAAATTACTATTTTAGAGTTAATTTTCTTAAACAAGAAGACCAAGACAATGTCCTTTTTGACATATCTCATTTTGACAAAATGATGTAACATGCAGCTTTCTTTGTTTTTCCTACTTCATGACAATTACACAAATAGATCTTAAATTATACCAGGCCATGAGAATTTCAATAGAAAGTCTGAACCAGCTGCAACCCCATATTTAGCTTTTTCACATCCCTTTAAATAAGCTTTAAAGTTGATTCTCATTTCAACTGAAAAGTTGAGAAAGAAAATAGGTCACAGCCTTAAGCAGATGGCTACTCGGAACTTCATGAAAGAAAAAAAAGGGGGGGGATTGGTTTCTACATGTAAAATAGTCAGAAAATGAAGCAGATATTTCTGTGCTGTTAAGTGCACTGGGGACTCTTTCTTAACCTGCCTCAGCAACATGCTATGTATATTCCCACGAGTATGTTTTGAGCACATTTTGTAAGTAACTATTTCATTATAGCTGTCAGGTCTGAAAAATGTCTTAGAGACGCGATGACAATTGCATGAGGTTAAAGAGGTTATCAGGTTAAAGAGATGGTGTTATGAGAATGATAATTTCTAACTGGGTCACAGAAGCAAGTCAGCTACTATAGCCATTGGACCGATATGTGTACAATATATGATGATGATTTTTCCTCATTTTTTTATTCATATATCACTAATTCACTATACTTTGCAATTGTGAAAAAAAGCCTTTGCAATTATATATTGTTAATAAGAGCCATTACTGACTGTAGTAGAGTTTCAAAGTTGCCTAACTGCATCTATTCTGTCTTCCATTTTCTTAGCAGAATTTTGACTTACCTTAGAAATTTTCTCTATCCCTCTTTGTAGGACTCAAATGATTTGAGTGGGATTAATTCCACTCAAGCTGCACTGATGGAATTGACTTCTATATACTGAGTGGTAGAATCACATCTTCACAGTGACTGGAAGGGAATAGGTGTGATGTAGGAAAAAGAATAACAATTGGGGAAATAGTATATGTGAAGGTTGGGGTATGAAGGAATATATGATATACTCCAAAACATATCACATCTAATGTACATGGAATGTGGATAGTAAAGAAAGACAGTGGAGAAAGAAAGCCAGAGATGTAGACACAGTGCTGTGTTTACAAATCATTGTAGACCTTGAAAAGGATGGGGACTTTATTCTGATGTGGTGTCATTGAATAATTTCAAGCAAATAATTGTCATAGTCATATTTAAGTTTAAAGAAAAAAAAAACATTCTGGTTTTTCTCTGTGTGGAGAATGGACTAGTCAGAAGACAGGATGCCTTGGCTGTACAGAAACCACTTACGAGGCTATTATAGCCATCCAGGTGAAAGATGATAGAGATTCTGACCAGTGTGGTATTGTAGAGACAATTAATACACATGGTCAAGTAGCACAGAGATGCTTTGACTCCCATACATCAATATTTACAAAGTATCACAGGAGTAGTAGCTAATTTTGTAAAATCTCAGTGACAGAAAAGGTCATCTTAAAGTGAGGGAATGAGAAGAGGATGCATAGATGATAAGATCGTTAGACTAAACATTAAAGGATAGAAGAGTCTGATGAAAAAAGGTAGAGGTCAGAGAGGCATCTGGGAACACAGTTAATAAGATGGGAAAGGACAAAGACTATTGGGCAGGGTGAATAGTAATTACACACATTTGGGACACAAAGGAAACACTTAATGCAGACATAGAAAACAAGGTGAGAAAGTCAGCTCTGGGCTTATTGTGTTGACCTTGACAGCAGGTTTACTCCTTTGTACATTATTCAACAGTAGGCATTGGCCCCTTGAAGGTTTTCAGAAAATCAATTTATCCAAACAAAGCTATGCTTTAATAGTATGTACCTAGCAGTAGTAGGGGCACGGCCTTTAGAATTCCAGAAAAGGAGAAGAATGAAGGAGGCCTAAGCGAATCCTAGCCATTTGTTGATATCAAAGCATAACAGGATAAGCGGTGCAAAAAAATAACTGAGACTTCAGGTTTCGTTGTTAGGTGGGTAATGATAACATTAATACAAGCAGAAAAGTCAAGAGAACATTACAGAAGAGGGTAATTGTATAAATATGTTAAAATGATGTGATGTGATGTCACTGCCATGTTTCCATAGAATCAAGTGACAGCTGTAACTGAGAAGGGAACAATTGCTATTTTCAAATGACGGCTTAAAAGTCACATGTGTTTACATTGTGGACACAATGGTCATGTCATCATCTATCAATGGCTGTTTTAGGTGTGTAATTACTGACCTCCCTCCACCATCCATCATTAGTTGGTGAATTCATGGAGGCCAGAAACTGTCTTCTGTAGTCAGTAATGTCTGGAAAAAATAAAGGGTCTTGAGATCTGTCGAGGAGGTAGCTAAAGACTCCCATACAAAGCTCCTCAAGGCGCCACTGACTTTTCTATGATGAGGTTTGAAGAATATCCTCCTGCATAATGAGTCTTCTCTCTGCACTCTTTCATCCTAATTTGTCTACTTGACCAACTCTTGCATCAGCTCCTCTATGTATGTACTTTCAGCACAATGTCAGTGAAAGCAGAGGTTGTGCTCTGTGCCAATTAATGAGGAATAATCAGCTGATGATTCTTTGATGACTGTACTATCATGACACTATTCTCCTTTCCTGGTTTGTAAGAAGAATCGAATGCACACAGGAAACCTGCTTTAAAGATCCCAGAAGACTTAAATGTCTAAATTGTGATTTTAAAACCATAAAAAGCAAAGGAATCAGATTAGATGATTATAACCTACAGCACACTTTCCCCAAATTTTCTATTATAGCTTTCTAAATTCAAGGTACTTTTGAGTCGCCTTAAAATTTAATTCTTTTGGTTAATTGATATTTTCTGTTAGTTTTGTCCCAACTAATCAAGATTTTACTGTGCAAAAGTTAAAATGACTTATTTATTCAAGTACTATTTTCAAGTCCAATTGGTTTATTAAGTAAAATGCATTTGAACAATGAAATATAAAAGAAGTGGAATTTAGTCTAAGAAGGAAAGATACTGATTCTAGTCAAGGCTATTAGGTGAGTGTTTTTATTACATGTAAAGAAATATAAAATACGCCAGATTCTCTAACATTTCATCCTAATAAAATCATTTATAAGTCATTTTAAGAAAAGTTTATCTGATTTATGAAACAAATTTAGAAACGGTGAATGAGATAAGGAATTGTGTTTTATTTTTAATATAAACTACCACCGTAGCATGGAAGACTTAAATATTCTCATGTCAAAGGGACTTTTCAAAGATTGTGAAGCTCTAATAAAAAAAGATTTCAGTGCTATAATTCTACAGAAGCATCCTTCAAAATGGCTTTATACATTACACCCAGACAGCTTTTATTAATAGTTCTCCAATTATTTAACAGAATGAAGAATGACCTCACTTGGAATTTTATAGTAAGTTATCATTCACTTTTTGCTTGGAGTTTTTCTGTTAGGCAGTACCGGGATGGAAATGGATATAAAGTGGCATTTGGTACCAGGGATATCAGGTAGTAGGCAGAACTAAAATGAGTGAAGGAAAGAATATAAATTACAAGCTTCTCAGGCTAGGTTCAGAGCTTGTAAGGATTTCATTTTTATTCCTCATCAGCCTCAGCAGATATTACTTAGATTAGTAAGAGCTCACTAATATACAAAGTAAATTACATTTGTATATATAATGAGGCTGCAATATGGTAAACAGAATGGGAGGATCTGATAAAACCTGTAGTCCCGCAATAGCAAAATAAACAAAACCATCTATGTACCCCAACATTATCATGCTTCCCCTACTTGGACTGGTCTTCCAAAGCTTTAGACCTCAGGTCCTCAAACAACACTCTGAGCTTGTTACCATCTGCAAAGAAAGGAGCTGAATGCAGGGGGGTATCACTAGTCTCTGAGATGCTCAATTATCAGTGTCTTCCTTTTTATCCTACCCTTATACCTATATTTTATTAGGGCACTGATGATTTAGTCCATCCCAGTGAGAGCACATAATCATTTTAGTTACCATTGCCAGAATGCAAAATAAATGAGGAGTGAGACTGTTGAAGAAAACAACTAAAGGTATAATGTGGAAAACCCAAAATGAACAGGAAGGGAAAGAGATACATTTCTGACCCCAAAACAAGGGAACGATGGACTTGCTACAGGTTTTGTTTTATCCAGACTGACAATACCTGACAAATACAACAGCAGGATGATCTACCTACACCAAAAAAAAAAAAAAAATGCATATAAATATATACACATATTCAACATATACATACTCAGCATTGGATTAGAACAAAGTTTGATAATGAATTTACTTATTTCAATTTTAACCAGAGAAACATTCATCTGACTATAAACAGCAGTCAAGTAGGTCCTGGCTGTTTTAACTTTGATAGAAGTTTTAGTAACCAATTGAGAAGGGAGGGGATGGAACCCTTCTGTATCACTGCTTTCTAGAAGTGGGAACCTAAAGAAAATGGTGCCAAATCCCAATGCAGACTATTTTAGGTTTAAGAGTACAGGTATAGGGATCACTCACAGCTTTTTTTTGCCCATTCCCGACCCTGCCTTTTGATTCCCAGAAAGGGTAGTATCAAGGTCCGTAACATACTAGAAAAGCCCTAGATGCCAAACATAAGAACATGGAAGAGAGGAGACTAAGACAAGTTTTACTGCTTGCCCTTAGTTAGAGAGTAGAATGGAGACATTGTAGTTTCTTGTGATCTTGCCAAGTTCGTTAAGACTAAACATTCCAGTCAGAGGTAAACACTCACAGATAATAAATCGATGGCTTTACTTGAGAGCAAAAACTCATATTCTCTTTTGTGAGCCTGCAAGTGATTAAGGATTTGAGGTTACATTATTTTATTTCACCACAACCAACTTGAGGGATTGAAGATAATTAGCAAGTAGATGGCTTACATGTCTTCTGAACAACTTCCACACTTCATTTTCCAACATTCCTGCCACACCAAGTATCTCACTGCTCTGTACACATGCTAGGAACTTGCATACTCTGTCGTGTACATGCTTTAGGGAATCTTCCCACTTTATTTTTTAACCCTAGAAAGTTCCTACTCAGTCTTCAAGATACAGTTTTGATGTTCTCTCCTGGGAATTCTGAACTTTCTTTGGCTCTTGCAAGCTGATCCTTGCCCCTATGTACTATAAAATTCTATTTATACCAACGTCCCCACTCGAGTGCAAACTCTTCAAATGAAAGGTGGGAATGATACATAACCAGTTTTATTCCTATTTGCTATAGCACACTTCCTCATATTTAATAATTCGAAAATGAATGAGTAGATGTGTGTTAAAAATGCAAAGTAATTAGTATGAAAAGGGATTAAATTACCTGTGTCTTTTTCTAACTTTTTGGAAGCAATACAATATTCCCTCTACCAGTGATATGGAATATTTTTAAAATATTTTTTATGTTGATTTATTTTTCAGAGAGACAGGCAGATGTGAGTTGAGGAGGGGCAGAGAGAGAGAGGGAGACAGAATCCAAAGCAGGCTCTAGGCTCTGAGCTCTCAGCACATAGCCCAATGCAGGGCTCCAACCCACAAACCATGACATTATGACCTGAGCTGAAGTTGGACACTTAACCAACTAAGCCACCCAGGCACACCCGGAATATTTTTTTTTTAAATAACATGAAAAAGTCCTTTATTTGAGAATCCAGAGACCTAATATGTAGGTCAAACTCTACCACCACCTAACTTTATGTCATTTGACCTCTCTGGGCCTTAATTTCCTCAGCAAAAAATCAGGGTGTTCTAAAGTCCCCTCCCACATAAAAATCCTCTAATTTCTTAGTAAGTCTCCCAGAGCACTTTCTTTACCAAGAAGGAAGGAAACAACTTAGGCAATGGTCAAGACAAACTTTTAAGACAAACAGTCTATTAATCTAATGGAAAACACATGATGAAGTAATGAAAAAGGAAATAACCTCAAACTGGAAGCAACCTCATTTTCACCATTCAGTTTACCTATGGCAGTTGGCAAAAAAAAAAAATGCACCTCTTTTCATGTGGGATTCCAACTTTAAGGCAGCACATGCTCAAAAGGCATGCATTATGTTGCCCTTAGGGACAGCACATGTGACAACTGGTGTAAATATGATCAACCTAATTTGGCTTTGAGCCCTAAAATGAGCCAGACCTAAACTGAGCCAGACTGAAAGCCTGTAACCACAGTTCTATTTTTGATCAGGAGAAAGGGCAGAATAAATAGTTATAGGATATATGTTAAATTTTCTGCAGAAATAAACTATGGGACAAATACAAAATAATCCCATACATGAAGTTTATAACCTTGACCAAGTTGTCTGGTATTCTCTATGGCCTCTACTGAGATTACCCTCTTGCACCTAATTTTTAAGGAATTAAGAAGAAGTAAATGGGAAAATGTATCAGTATAAAAGCACCTGCAGAAATAGCAACTGAACATCTTCCGTCAAAACATTCATGGGCACCTATGTGGCAGTAATGAAAAATATCTAAATATAAAAACAAGAAATAAGGGGTGCCTGGGTGGCTCAGTTGGTTGAGTGTCTGACTCTTAATTTCAGCTCAGGTCATGATGCAAGGGTCACAGGATTGAGCTCCAAGTCAGGCTCTGCACTGAGCATTCAGCCTACTTGGGATTCTCTCTCTCTCTCTCTCTCTCTCTCTCTCTCTCTCTCTCTCCCTGTGCCTCTCTCCCTGACACTCTCTCTAAAATAAACAAAATTCTTAAAAATAAATAAACAAGAAATTAAAATAGTAACAGCAAATACCTGTAATCCCCAAAAGCTAACGATATTGACAGTTTCCTAAGAATTAAATATTTAACACTATAAAGGAATTCTTAATTTTATTATAGTTTCTGTGATGTGATATTATAAATAGCCAAAAGCACATTTTAATTTGTTTCTCAGTTTTCACTATCTCACACTTTCAGAAAGAAAATAAGCATGTGAGAGTTGGTGTTTCTTCAGTTTTGTTTTATTTTTTCCCTTTACTTAGGCAGTTGGGGATAGGAATGTTTTAATTTATTTCAGGTAATTACTTTTTCCCTTTAAAGATGCAATTGTTAAATAAAAACCCATTTAATATTAATGTGATTTCCACCACATTCAAATCATCAAACATTCAAGTCAAATGATGACTTCCCCTTAATAGATTCTTGGCAGCTAGGTTTCATCTCCTAATTCTTGTTGCAACCAAGAGGGGGAATAATCAATGTTGGGGCACACTGAACGCACTGTCTAGAATAGTTTATAGCAGTAGTAACATTGCCACATGCACCTGCAAGTCATAACTTATGTTCTCTGATATAAGATGAATGCATGGCTTTCACACATAGTGACTGAGTGCTTACTTCTTTCTACTACATTCTAGGCATGGTAGGGAAAATTAGTAAAAGGGGGAAAAAAGAAAACATAGTGTATGCCCTCAAGGAGCTTAATGACAGTGGAAATAGAACATATAATAATGAAGGGGTAAGTGTCCAATTACATAGTACAGAATAAAAGAGATCAAGTTTTCATGTGAAGTTTCCTATTTAGCAGAAATGAATGAATGTCTATATATTGAGCTTTATTTTTAGCTGAGAATTTATCATTATCAGCATTTTTGTGATGAATAAAATTAGGATTGCCAGCTTTCCCCAAAATCAGATTAATTCAGAGTTTTCATTAATATCTGCAGATTTGTCTACCTAAATTTTGTTCATTTACTGAGCTGCTTCTGAGACCTGTCATGGGACTTAGCAGCCCTTACTTTTGACAGGATCAAACGCTAAGATTAGCTCAAGTTCATACAATTTCCCAAATGGAGTGGATTTGGAGGGGGGGGACTCACTTAGGGTCTGCCATCACACATGACCTCAAAGAACCACAGTCCTGATAGGACTTAATCTGCACTTCCCGTCTGGCATGAGAGTTTGCTGTGCTGAGGCCTCTACTCTGAGGCAATGCCTTCTGAGTCATAGAAGATTCCATCATTGTTTTGCCAATAAATTCTTAAGCTTTAAGACTGAGGCCCACAGCATCCAGATTGGTAAGGAAGAAGTAAAATGTTCACTATCTGCAGATGACAGGACTCCACCAAAAATATACTAGAACTGATAAATGAATTCAGTAAGATCACAGATACAAAATCAATATACAGAAATCCATTGCATTTCTATACACTAATAATGAGGCAACAGAAAGATAAACTAAGAAAACAATCCCATTTATGGTTGTACCAAAACTAGTAAAATACCTAGGAATAAAGTGATCCAAGGACGTGAAAGACTTGTTACCTGAAAACTATAAAATATTGATGAAAGAAATTGAAGAGGACACACACAAATGGAAAGGTATGTCAAGCTCATGATTTGGAAGAAAAAAATATTAAAATGTCCATACTACCCAAAGCAATATATATATTTAATTCAATCCCTATCCAAATAACAAGGCATTTTTCATAGAAATAGAAGAAAAATTCTAAAATGTGTATGGAACCACAAAAGACCTGAAATAGCCAGAGAAATCTTGAAAAAAAAAAAAAA
>NW_024412395.1:14084484-14124322 GCF_014898765.1 Herpailurus yagouaroundi
CAACTCAACACCTAAAAGAACTAAAAACAAACAAAAAACAGAAATAATCCAATTAAAAAATGGGCAGAAGACATGAATAGGCATTTTTCCAAAGAAGACATCAAGGTGGCCAACAGACACATGAAAAGATGCACACCATCACTCATCATCAGCGAAACAAAAGGCAACCAATGGAATGGGAGAAAATACTTACAAATGACATATCAAATAAAGGGTTAGCATCCAAAATCTATAAAGAATTTATCAAACTCAATACCCAAAAAACAAATAGTCCAGTGAAGAAATAGGCTGAGGACACAGATACTTTTTCAAAGAAGACATCCAGATGGCTAAAAAATACATGAAAAAATGTTCAAGATCTCTCATCATCAGGGAAGTACACATCAAAACCACAATGAGATACCACCTCACCCCTGTCAGAATGGCTAATATTAACTACTCAGGCAACAACAGATGTTGGTGAGGATTCAGAGAAAGAGGCTCTCTTTTGCACTGCTGGTGGGAATGCAAACTGGGGCAGCCATTCTGGAAAACAGTATGAAGTTTCCTCAAAAAGTTTAAAATATAACTACCCTACAGCCCAGCAATTGCGCTATTAGGTATATATCCAAGGGATACAGGTGTGCTCTTTCAAAGGGTCACATGCACCCAAATGTTTATACCAGCACTATCAACAATAGCCAAAGTGTCGAAAGAGCCAAAATTTCCATTGACAGATGAAGGGATAAAGAAGATGTGATACACACACACAAACACACAGAAACACACACACTGGAGTATTACATGACAATCAAAGAGAATGAAATCTTGCCATTTGCAACTACATGGATGGAACTAGAGGGTATTATGCTAAATGAAATTAGTCAGTTGGAGAAAAACAAATATATGACTTCACTCATATGTGGAATTTAAGATACAAAACAGATGAACATAAGGGAAGGGAAGCAAAAATATAAAAACAAGGAGGGGGACAAAACATAAGAGACTCTTAAATACAGAGAACAAACTGTTGTGGGTGGGGGCGATGGGCTAAATGAGTAAAGGACATTAAGGAAGACATTTGTTGGGATGAGCACTGGGTACTATACATAGGGGATGAATCACTGGAATCTAATCCTGAAATCATTATTGCACTTTATGCTAACTAACTTGGATGTAAATTTAGAAAGAAAGAAAGAAAGAAAGAAAGAAAGAAAGAAAGAAAGAAAGAAAGAAAGAGAAAAAGAAGAAAACACAATGAGGTATCACTTCACCTGTCAGAATGGTTAAAACCAACAACACAAGAAACAAGTGTTGGTGAGGATGTTGAAAAAGGGGCACCCTCTTGCACTGATGGTGGGAATGCAAACCAGTGCAATCACTGTAGAAGACAGTATGGAGTTTCCTCAAAAGATGAAAAATAGGGGCGCCTGGGTGGCGCAGTCGGTTAAGTGTCCGACTTCAGCCAGGTCACGATCTTGCGGTCCGTGAGCTCGAGCCCCGCGTCGGGCTCTGGGCTGATGGCTCAGAGCCTGGAGCCTGTTTCCGATTCTGTGTCTCCCTCTCTCTCTGTCCCTCCTCCGTTCATGCTCTGTCTCTCTCTGTCCCAAAAATAAATAAAAAACGTTGAAAACAAAAATTAAAAAAAAAAAAGATGAAAAATAGAGCTTCCTTATGATCCAGTAATTCTACCATTGGGTATTTACCCAAAGAAAATGACAACACCAATTCAAAGAAATATATGCAGCCCCTGTTTACTGTAGTATTACTTACAATGGCTAAATTATGGAAGCAGCTCAAGTGGCCACTGAGAGATGAATGGGTAAATAATATGTGGGTTGTAAAAAAAAGTAAAGTAAAATAAAATAAAAAAAAATATGTGGGTTGTGGTGTGTGTGTGTGTGTGTGTGTGTGTGTGTGTGTGTGTAGTTCAGCCATAAAAAGAATGAAAGCTTGCCATTTGCAACAACATGGATGGATCCAGAAGGTATAATGCTAAGTGAAATAAGTCAGATAAAGACAAATACCATATGATTTCACTCATATGTGGAATTTAGGAAACACACGAACCAAGAAAAAAAGAGACAAACCAAAAAATAAATTCTTAACCATAAAGAACTTACTTATGGTTACCAGAGGGGAGGTGTGGGGGGGATGGGTGAAATTGGTCAAGGGGATTAAAAGGACACTTATTGTAGGGTGCCTGGATGGCTCAGTCAGTACAGCATGTGATTCTTGATTTCTGAGTTGTAAGTTGGAGCGTGATGTGGGTGTAGAGATTACTTAAAAATAAAAATATTTTTTAAAGACAGTACACTCTTAGTGATAAGCATTGAGTAATGTGTCTAATTGTTGAATCACTGTATTGTATAGCTGCAATATAACACTGTTAACTGTACTGAAATTAATGTTTTTAATTTCAAAAAAAAGAAACAAAAGAGTGAGGCCAGAAGGCACTGATGAGTGATGTATAATGAAAAATAATAGAATACATGTGCTTCTCACTTCATGTGAAAGTTAAAGATTTGATATAATCAACATAAATATTTCATAAATGGAATATAAGTTTCATATAATCCCATCTAAAGATAGAATTCCAATCAAGGTGTTTTGCTATTATGAAGTGTGTTTCATTTACACTAGACTCTCAGAGAAGGGAGAATACTTTCAGCCTTCCCAGCTTTGGAAGCAGCATCATGGGAAATTGATGAGTCACTACTGTTAATCACTGCAGTTACACTAACCACATAGGGTCTAAAGACCTTTATGAGACCTGTCCCCCTGTTAACCCTGATGCCATCTCTCCCACTTCTCCACACGGGTCTTTGCTTCTCCAGACTTTTACTTAGGATGAAGGTCTTGATAGTCCCTCCACCTAGGAAATGCTTCCCCAGATAGGCACATCAGCCTTTTCTCACCTCCTTAACTGTATGCTTTGCCATAACTTCCTCAGGAATGCCTTCACTAAGCACTCTCTCCTTTGAAAACTGTACCTTTCTTAATGGTATTTCCTTTTCTGCTTTATATATCTCTGTATACTAATCAGCAATAAAAAGGACTGAACTACTGATACACGTGACCACTGAGATGGATCTTAAGGGTATTATAATGAATGCAAAAAAAGAAAAAAAAAAGCCAATCTCAAAGGTCACGCACTGTGTGATTCCATTGATACAACATGCTGTCGATAACAGAATTATAAAGATGGAGAACACTTGCCAGGGATTAGAAAAGTGGAGGGAGGATGTGCTATAAAGGAGCAGCATTGGTCATATGTGATCAAATGCAATAGAATTGTGCACAAAGGTATGCCAAAAAATGAGTGTCTGAAAACATTGGTAAAATATAAGGAAGAGCCATAGTCCACTCAATTTTATTGTGCAATATTCAATAAATGCACTAGGGTAATTTTTCATGAATGCACTATTCGTGGTTCTGATAATGTGCTGTTATGAAAGATGTTACCATTGGGGGAAGCTTTAGTGATGAGTACAGAAGACAGACACATCTGTGCTATGCTGAATTCATGTGAGTCTATATTTACAAGAAAAAATAAATAAAATAAAAATTTTAAATCAAAAATTCTTTCTAGCACTTATTACCATCTAACATTTGTACAATTTACTATTTATTTTCGATATTTTCTCTCCTCTAATATATAAGCTCAATATAGACTAGGAATTGTCATTTATTTTTGTTCAGTGCTGTATCCACATTACAGAGTATAATTCTAGACACACAGTAAGCTCTCTATGAATACATACTGAATAAATTTATGATTAATGAATATATTTTACATTAAAAATCATCTTAACATTGTGATTAATATCATGACCTTTGATTTTGATCCCAGCTCTTCTATTATCTAGTAAATCTTCATCAAATCTCTTGGAACTTTTTATTCTATTTTCTCATCCAAAAAATTAATAATGCTTAAAAGGTTAAACTGAAAAAAAAAAGACCATACACACACAATAATACAGATAGAGGGATATTATTTGAGATAATCTTTTTGGAAATAATTAGAGGAATATGCTTCAATAACCTTATAAAACTAAGATCATTTTACTTATAGTTTATGAGAAATGTGGACATAGTTTTAAGAGCAGGGATGATCATCACATTATTTTTGTAGTGAGAAAATTGGAAAAAATGTAAATGTCCAATAATAAAAAAAAGAGCTATGATTTTAGCATATTATAGAGTACTCTGGAGCATTTTTTTTTTCTGAAAACAAAGACTTCATTTCATTTTATGAATGATTCCTTATTATGCACAGATCTAAACCTATAGATCTAAATCTATAACTTAGTCATAGGCAGATTTTAAATTTCTGTTCTTTATTAATGTCATCACTACCAACATCATTATTTAAAAAGATTCTCCTTTCTTACCTTTTGCAACATGCCTGTATTTGCAAAAATAATTTCATTTGTCATTTATAAGGGAGATTAACTAAGCATGCATCCCACTATTTTGATCTCCTGTCATTATTAAATCTACAAATAAAGATAATGTAAGTGATTAATAAAATGCTCTTCTCCCAGAATGTGTTATTATACATGATAAGCATACATACTAAATGAAACACAATTGCTAAATAAAAAAATAGGGGCACCTGGGTGGCTCAGTCAGTTAAGCATCCAGCTTCAGCTCAGGTCATGATCTCACAGTTCATGAGTTCCAGCCCTGTGTCGGGCTCTGTGCTGACAGCTCAGAGCCTGGAGCCTGCCTCAGATTCTGTGTCTCTTTCTCTCTCTGCCCCTCCCCCACTCATGCTCTGTCTCTCTCTCTCTCTCTCTCTATCTGTCTCTCTTTCTCTCTCTGTCTCAAAGTAAATAAACATTAAAAATAATTTAGAGGTGCCTGGGCGGCTCAGTGGGTTAACTGACTTTAGCTCAGGTCGTGATCTCACAGCTTGTGAATTTGAGCCCCACGTCAGGCTCTGTACTGACAGCTCAGAACTTGGAGCCTACTTCAGATTCTGTCTCCTTCTCTCTCTACCCTTCCCCCACTCCTGCTCCGTCTCTCAGTCTCTCAAAAATAAATAAACGTTAAAAAAATTAAAAAAATAAATAAGTAAATAAATATCTGTTCCTCAATCCCACACATAGGGCAAAGTAATGATGACAAAGTGATATCCTTATATTAAAGTTATTAATATTTTGCATTTGAAATATCATAGGCATTTTTCTATTGAGAAAGAAAAAGTGATTAAGTCATGTCAATCAGCCCCTATTCATAAATTTGAGTGCAACATTTTATGTGATAAAACTAGTTTAAGGTGAAAAATTATATGTGAAGAACGTCAATTATTTAATGAATCTCTTTTAAAAAGATCAAATTTCAGATGAATACCATTGGCTTTTCATCATCTGTGTAAAGGATCTCTTATTTTGAGACAGGGTGCTGAAGAGTTGTTAAAAAGAAAAAGCAGAGGGAAAAAAGAAGCAGCAGCAAGGAATGCATCCTCTCTCCCTGAGTGATGAAGTTTTGACCACTTCTTTCCCGAGCTATGCATTTATTCAAGAAACAAATGGCAGTAGAGTACCACTGCATGGTACCTGGTGTTGGAGATGCCACACAGATTAAGCTCCAGTTAGAGCCTTCTATAATCTCAAAAGCACAAGGGGAGAAAATGTGTATACATTTAAATTAAACTTAATTAAGTTCCCCTGGGTGGCTTAGTCAGTTTAAAGACTTGATTTTGGCTCAGATCAGGATCTCATGGTTGGTGGGATCAAGCCCCACATCAGGCTCTGCACTGAGAGCCTGGAGCCTGATTGGGGTTCTCTCTTCCCTCTCTCAATGTCCCCACCCCCGCATCTCTCCCAAAATAAATAAACATTAAAAAATAAACATCACTAAATATAAGTAAGTAAAACTAAGTACGATTATGCAATACTTCATTATGTTTCAGGTACACTGAATTAATTCTTATATATAAACACACATTTTGCTCTTGAAAATCAAGTCTCAATTTTCTGACAATAAGCCTTGGTCATTTTCTGGCTGAGGTCTTTCAAAAATACATGGCCTCATACTCTAATTGTATCTTCTATTCCCTCTTTATTGTGAAATGCTAAGCTTCTTTCATTTGGCTAATTAAGAGGCCCCCTACACCACACACTATCTTTGGGCTGCTTAATTTACCAACTCACAATCTTTAACTGTTTTTATTTGTTAAATAGGCAACATAAAAGCAATGAGAAGTTAATTAGTATAAACTCCAATTAGGAATCATAATATTGCTGTCTCCTGGTATAATCAGAAAACGCTACTTGTGGATTTCTTTCTATATGTGCATATGTTTTTTTCTATTTCTAGTAAGATTCACTACTGTTACTGTTTTTTAATTTATTTTTTTACCATTTATTTATTTTTGAGAGACAGAGAGAGACAGAGTGTGAGTGAGGAAGAGGCAGAGAAAAGAGGGGGGACATAGAATCAGAAGCAGGCTCCAGGCTCTGAGCTGTCATCACAGAGCCTGACACGGGGCTCAAACTCATGTACTGTGAAATCATGACCTGAGCTAAAGTTGGATGGTTAATTGACTGAGCCACCCACGCACCCCACTATTATTACCGTTTTATGAAACATTATCTTCTATTTGATCCTTTTCAAAATAGATATGACTAAATAAAGCAAACCTGATTTTGTTTCAAGTCTGTACCAAGAAAAATCAGGGACTGTACAATATGCAAAATTTCAAACATACCAAAGAGACACATTTATCTTTCTTTTTATGTTTATGGTATACTATATTTCAGAGGGAAATCTACTATTTTTCTTGGGTTAATGATGGATATTGTAATTGACCTATCCCAACACAGTTTACCCATCCACCTTTTAAAAAGATGTAGGATTTCTCTGCACAATGTCTATAATAGAGTTATCTATCCACTTTTTTAAAGTTTATTTATATATTTTGAGAGAAAGAAACACATACATGCAGGAAAGGGGCAGAAAGAGAGAGGGAGAGAGAGAATCCTAAGCAGGCTCTGTGCTTTGAGTGCAAAGTCTCATGCAGGGCTCAATCTCACTAACAGTAAGATCATTGCCTGAACCAAAATCAAGAGTTGGCCACTCAACCAAGTGAACCACCCAGGCACATGCTCTATCCACCTTTTTAAAAATTTCTAAAGAAAGTAGGTGCGCTCCTTCCCATATTCGCCCTGGTTTTATCAAACAATTGTTAGAAAGACCTTCTTTATGCTGAGCCAAAATCTGCCAGTCCTGATGCCACCTAATATCCCTGGCTTTAGTTTTACACGAAGGAACACATCTAATTTCTATTCTCTGTGACGGCCCTTTCAACACTCATAATAGATACCATCCTCCCCATATTTTGCCATGTTTTCTCTTTCCATAGCTACATTTCTAATTCCTTCATTATAGCTGCTAAATCTTTGAGAATTATGATTGTCTCCTTGTATATAGTCTTCATTAAGGGACAGCATCTCAGGTGTCTTTTAATTGGCATTTCAAACACTAGAATATTTACCTACTGTGTTCTAGAGCAACACCAAGCAACATGAATATAATGCAAACCATGCATTAGTATAAGCTTAATTTTTTGTAGCCATGTTAATAAAAAATAAAGAGAACTAAGTGAAATCAACATACTAAGATGTTTTATTTAACCCAATGTATCAAAACCATTAATTTAATCTGTCAAGAATATGACATTTTACTAATGTTTTACATTTTTCCTTGTTTTTGTTTTTTTTTTTTTTCTAAGCCTTCGAAATCTGGTGTATTTTATACTTACGACACACCTCGATTTGGACTAGGCACATTTCAGGTGCTCAATAGCCACATGTTCAGTGGCTACAGTACCAAACAGAACAGTTTTAGATAGTTTATTTTATTAGCTCAGCCTAAAATTATATCAATGTTTCTAAAGTTCATGTGAGAATCTAAGTTCACACTGCATATGGTCAATGAAAATATCTAAATTGGCCTATCAGTTACTATTCCTCATACTATATTTTAAGAAGTATATTTTTGTTATAAAACACATGCTCAAGTTCATTCTAACCACTGGCAGGTGCCTGTTGACATGGGCCAGCATACCCACCTCCAGATTATCAGTAGTCTTGACTCTGTAGTTTACTAAATCAATTTGCCATTTTGACTGGCTCATTCTACACTTTGATAAGTATTCCTTTATTTATTTAAAACTGGTTTACCAAAATAAATTAGTTAACTAGTTTTACCAAAATAAGTAGTTAACTAGACTTTTTGTGATCATTTTGCAATATACTCAAATATTTAATCAGTATGTTGTATAAACTGAAAGTAATACAGCTGACCCTTGAACAATGCAGGGGTTATAGGGCCCCACCTCACCCAGGGGTGGAAATCCCCCAAAACTTTCAGATCCCTAAAAGCTTAAATAATAGACTATTGTTGATTTGAAGGCTTACCAATAACAGAAACAGTCAATTAACATATACACTGTACATTTATATTTTTATTATAAGGTAAGCTAGAGACAAGAAAATGTTATTAAGAAAATCAAAAGGAAGGGCGCCTGTGTGGCTCAGTTGGTTAAGCCTCCAAATTAAGCTCAGGTCATGATCTCACGGTTCCTGGGTTTGAGCCCCACATGGGGATCCATGCTGTCAGCACAGAGCCTGGAGCCAGCTTTGGATCCTCTGTCTCCCTCTCCGTCTTGCCCTTCCTCACTCACACTCTCTCTCCCTCTCTCAAAAATAAACAAAGATGAAAAAAAAAAAAAAAGAAAATCAAAAGAAAAAAATACATTTATTGTACTATACATATATTTATTGAAAAAAATCCACGTATAAGCAGGCCAGGATGGGCTGGGCCAAGGATGATGGCAGCTGGTGGGGGAAGGGAGGGTGCTGGCCCAGAAATGGGGATGTGATACAGCCTTAGGGGCTAGGCTCAGCAAAGGCAGCCACAGGGGCATGAGGGTGAGCAGAGGAGGCCCATGGGTAGCAACAGCAGCCTCGGGGCTCAGTACAATTGCCTGATCAGTCTGGAGGTGTACCACTCATTGGTACCCATCAGCAGCTGTGGCCATACATGAGTGCCTAGATTGTAGGAGGCCTATAGGCTAAGGTGACACCAGGGAGAAGGATCTGAGCTAAACTTCGAATAGCCCGAGTTCAGGGAGCCCAGGGCAGAGGACCTGGGAGGACAGAACATGGGGGCACGGGGCTCCATGAGCAGGATGATCCCTGCCCTTCGGATGCTATTCCTCCCCTTTGGCCCAGCCTCCTGCCCACCAGCCCCAGGAACTCTACCTGACCTCCTGCAGCCCTGCCCCATGTGACATCTGAAAGTAATCACATAAGAGGCCTCAAGTGGAAACTGCACAGCCAAGCCCTTCCAGAATTCTTGACCCAAAGAATCTATAATAATCACAAATTCCCATTTTATACTACCAAGTTTTTGAGTTAATTATACAGCATTGGGTCACCAGAACATGATCTTAACACTTAGTGTGACAGTGTTTTGCTAATATAGTATTTCTCAATGTATTCTAACGCTTTTGTCTATAATTGGAAAGAGTGCACTTAAGTATTACAAAAACAAGATTTAGAGAAGATAAATCAATATATTAACACTGGTTTTCTCTAAAAGAGGGAAATATAGGCACTAGAATCATTGTTTATATTTTTCAGAATTTTCAGATTCTCTATAATAAACCTACTATTTCAAAAGCAAAAGACAATAAATGCTGTGCAGTTGAATTAGTGATAAACCAAAAAATATATTAGTAGCTACTGCAAAAGGGAAAAATTGTAACTACTGTTTTCCAAAGCTTAGGTTCCTTCCTTCCTGCCTGCCTGCCTGCCTTGCCTCCCCATCTCTCGCCTCCCTTCCTTCTCCCTTCTAGGACTCTTCTCCTTTAAACGACAACAACAACAACAACAACAAATAACCCAAAATTGACATTAATATACATTTCATACTTTATAATCTCTCTCTAGTAAGGAGAAGGTTAACTAGGAAGACATTTTTGTAGCAGCAGCTACAGGAGAACATGGAAGGTGCATTCTATGGGTTCTGGAGGCAGGAGGCTCTCAGGGTCAACTTCAAGTCCCATGTATTTGAATAGAGTCACTTTCCTAGGCTGAAATTTCCCTGAGTTTATTATTAACAGGATTATTTGAAATATTTGTGTGCCCCAAGTGTATGAAGTTTAATAGCTTAGATAATCCCATGACCAGATCATGCACTCCCACAGACTTCTTAAATATGTGTCTGTAATTGTAAAGCACTGAAGTATTAAGGTTCAGAATTTAATTAGATAATTCACTAGAGACGAGTTACTTTTTCAGGCAGTAGCGCATGCAGGATTCACTTTACAGTGATTACATCTTAGTTAAAATAGATATTTATCATAAAGCGGGCCTTGTCTACAAAGTTACAAACTAGTAGGGACATAAAGGGAAATAAATGCATCCAACTCTAGATAATAACAATACTGTTTTTTTGCAGAGCATCAATTCTGGAGGACAGACAACAACACAGTAACTGTATCACATATATAATTTATGTGTTCCTTCTATTAGATACTATTTAAGAGATTAATTCAGTTTTTAACTTTTCTATTCAGAAAAAGCTTATTCTCAAGACATGGCCCATCATGCATAAAGGACAGTTCTAATTATGCTAAAATGACAGTAAATTTAATTAAAGTTTCTGACCTCAAACATAAGACACAATAAGAAAGGGAGTTAATGTAAAATAAATAGTTAATTTAACTATTAATTAGTCCATTTAATGTGTATTTTTAATCCAAACAATAAGGAAACTACAAATGAAAATGAGTTTAAATACTTCTTTCTACTTGTTTGTCTTAAAAAATGTGTATATAAAAACACTACTGATTTCTCAAGGATGGCTTAAAAATGTAATTGTTAAATAATTTATATATTTTTTAATGTTTACTTTTGAGAGAGAGAGATACACAGAGCGTGAGTGGGGGAGGGGCAAAGCAAAAGAGACACAAAGCATGAGTGGGTGAGGGGAAGAGAGAAAGCGAGGGAGACACAGAATCCAAAGCAGGCTTCAGGCTCTGAGCTGTCAGCACAGAGCCTGATGCAGGGTTCAAACCCACCAACCGACTGGGAGATCATGACCTGAGCAGAAGTCAGGCGCTCAATTGAATGAGCCACCAAGGTGCCCCATGCAATTGTTAAATAATTTAAATGGACCAATAGTTTCAAACATATTGTGAAAATAAATAAAATAAACTGGATTTGGGGATGCCTAGGTAGCTTAGTATGTCTGACTTCAGCTCAGGTCATGATCTGATCTCAGGGTTCATGGGTCAAACCCCAAGATGGGCTTTGCACTGATGGTTTGAGCCCCACGATGGGCTTTGCACTGACAGTGTGGAGAAGGTTTCAGGTTTTCTGTCTCCCTCTCCTTCTGCCCCTCCCCCCCTCAAAAATAAGCATTAAAAAAATAAAATAAATGTATTTAAATGTTTAAATTGAAACTATTTATGACTTATGACTCATTTAACAAAAAATAATGTTGCCTAATACAAGAAATGCTAAAGACTAGCCAATTTTTAACCACAAATAATCTGATCATTAACATAATTTCTTCTTCTTTTTTTTTACCATTTTCAAATTATGGCATAAAAATTCATTCCACAGTTGGAAAAAAAAAGAAACGAAAAAAAAAAAAAACAACCTTCTAAGAAGCAGATACAAAAATGAAATGTAAACCACAAGCCTGGAGAAGCATAATAAATGCTGCATGAACATTTCAAATAAAAGTACCATTTGTCTTGCAATTACTTAATTAGAACAGTTGATATGATTTCAAATGAATGAGAAAATAATTATTCCAGCATACAGAATAAAGCTATGAAGATATATGAAGACTTTCAAAATGGCTGTGTGATCAAAAGACCAGGGGCTTTGGACCTAGAAAGATGGGATAGTGTCCCAATGTTGACATGGTGAGGTGGGGCCATTAAGTTAGTTAGATTTCCAAGTCTCCTACCTCTGTAAAAAATGTTATCACTGGCCAACGAGCAAGAACGTCGGGAGGTTTAAATTGATACACACATTTCCCATATGATAGGCACAATATGAGTGCTCAACAAAAATTTGTCCCCTCTACTGCAATCTCCTATTTAGTTGTCAAAGAAGAAACAGGGTAATAGAAAAATTAGTGATCAGAGAAATGATCCAATACAAAAATTAAAAGTCCACCATATATAAATAGATAGGTAGGCAGATAGATATACAGATATAGATATCTACTTAAGGCAGAATTATCATCACATGACTTTCCCTTCATACCAGGCAATTATTCAATATAGTAAGTTTGAGAAGTAATTCATATTTTCTTCTTCTTTATAACAGCAATGGGGAAACTGAGGCTGAGGACATATGTGGTAACCATGAGTCAGGTTACATTTCTCAACTGTGCTGTGTGACCTCTTAATAATACATCGAAAATATTCCTTTGTGGTCCTCCCAAGTGACTATTATCAATGTTAATTTATACAAAAGAGAGGTATTTTCCATTATTATGACTTTTTAAGAAGATTGGTTTTAATCACCATCATGGACAATTGAAAATAGGATGGAATAAACATATATACATAAAAACCAAGAAAAGGGGGGGGGGAAGTACAATGATGTATTTTCATACTGGTGGACATGTTTCTAAGCCTAGAGATAAAAAAAAATAGCAAAGTAAAAGATGAATTTTATCACAAAATTCAAATTTTCTTTTAAGAAAAATAAAATTAAAGGCGAAATATTTTTTAAACATTATGTTTAAAAAAGATAATAAAACCTATCATTGAATTACACAAACATGTGGCTTAAAAAATACACAAAGACAACAAAAGAAAAAGGAATGGCATACATAAACACATTACTCACAATGAAGGTAATAAAACTGAAAATAGGTGCTGAGAATGTTAGTTAAACCAGTATTCAAATACATAAGATATAAATAACTAGGAAATATGTGTGTGGTTTTTATATCTATATGGATGTATATAAATACATTTAATTTTGTGTATGAATATATAAATATACTCAGAGAACGACAGCCAAGGAGCCATGCCTACGGAAAGTTCTCAAGATCTGGACCTGATTTAACAAAAATGCTGAACTGCAATGGATGAAAATCTGAGGGACCTCGGAAAGAGTGATTATACTTTGCGTGTAAGATAGATAGATAGATAGATAGATAGATAGATAGATAGAATAAGAAAATAAGGGACTAAGTTAGCCAGCTGCTAAGATGGTCCCCCAAATCCTCATTTCTTAGTGGTCTCCTACACTGAATTAGAACTGACCTTTGTGACCAAAAAAAAAAAAAAAAAAAAAGTAAATAAAAATAAAAAGAAAACAAAAAGTACACCTTCGGATCACATGGCTTTTACACTTGCAGGCCCACCACAGAATATATATATTGGCATATTCTAAGAAGCTGCTGCCTGAGGTCTGGCTTCCACTCAGCCTGTACCGAAGTGCTAGGATCCTCTCTTTTGGGATGCTGACAGGTATTGGCATAGCCTCAACTACTGAGAATATTTTAAAAATATAATAGGCTGCTTGGACAAGCACAGAGATTTAAGAGACAACCAAGAACTCAGGCGGGGTTGAACAACAAGATGCATCTCTTACACAAGGCCCATCTCTTAAGACTGGGCAAGGTGATTGTTTCATATATAGATACCAACACAGAGTCCAACATAAAGAAGAGAGGAATATGTTCCACATGAAAGAACAAGATAAACTACACACACACACACACACGCACACACACACACACACACACACACACACACTAAATAAAACAGAGCTAATTTACCTGATAAAGAGATCAAAGTAATGCTCATAAAGAGCCCACTGAACCGAGAAGTAGAATGGATGAACACAATGAGAATGTCAACAGAGATGGATAATAGACAAAAGTAGTGAAGAGAAGTCACAGAGCTGAAGAATATAATAACTGAACTGAAAAATACACTAGAGTGGTTCAACAGGTATATTCACATATATGCATGCATATGTATATGAATATTATTCAGCCATAGAAATTAAATCTTTCCATTTGTAACAGCAATGGATGGAAATTGAGGGCATTATTCTAAGTGAAATAAGACAAAGAAAGACAAATATTATATGATCTCTCTTATATGCAGAATATTAAAAAATTTAATTACAAGCACTAAGCTTATAGATACAGAGAATATATTGGTAGTTGTTAGACATGGGATTGTGAAAGTAATGAGTAACTTTTTTTTAATGTTTATTTGTTTATTTTTCAGAGAGAGAGAGTGAGCATGTGAGTGGGATAGGGGCAGAGAGAGAGAGCGTGAGAGAGAATCCTAAGCAGGTTCTGTGCTGTCAGCACAGGGCCGGACACAGGGGCTTGAACTCATCAACCCTGAGATCATGACCTCAGCTGAAATCAAGATTTGGCCACTTAACTGACTAAGCCACCTAGGCACCCTCAAAGTAACAGGTAAGTCCTAAGGAAGGATTATATAATACATTTAAGTTTCTGCTTTTATCCTTTGTATTATTCATTCTGGAGATATCCAAGTACCATGTCATTAGGACATTCAAGCAGTATTTTAGAAAGGTCCCCAGGGAGAAACCTGAAGCCTCATGCCAAAAGCTAGCACCAATTTACATAAACCCAAGTGAATGATGTACCTTGAAAACATATTCTTCAACCTCAGTTAAGCTGTCGGATGCCTGAAGACCCAGCTCAGGGTTGACTGTAACTTCACTAGAAATGCTGAGTCAGAACCATCCAGCCAAGCCAAGCCCAAATTCCCATTACACAGAAACAGAGTACAATAAACGCTCTTTTTAAAAAGTCACTAATTTGGGGGCAATTTATTGCATAGTTATATAAAACTAATACTGATTCTGTGTGTGTGTGTGTGTGTGTGTGTGTGTGTGTGTGTGTGAAACAGAGAGAGTGATAATGTGTATATGTATTTGATCAGTAGATAATCAAGTTAATAATTACTTTTTCTTTAAAATACAGTTCTAAGTTGGTAAAGATGGTAATGTAACAAGCCGCACATTGCCTAAGGGCAGTATAAAGCAACGTGACGATTTTGGAAAGCAGTGCTTCCAAATATATCAGGAGCCTTAAAATGTGTTATACTTGGAAACCTATCTCACACAATATATAAAAATTGATTCAAAATGAATCAACAACCTACATATAAGAACTAGAAGTATAAAACTTTCAGAAAAAATCATAGGGATAAAACTTTATGACCTTCAGTTTGGCAGTGGATTCCTAAATACAACTTCAAGAGCTTGCATGTAGATAAATTAAACTTTATCAGAATTTTTCAAATTTACGCATCGAAGGACATTATCAAGAAAGTGAAAAGACAATATACTGAGTGGAAGAAAATGTTTTCAAGTCATGTATCATATAAGTGTCTACTGTCCAGAATATAAAAGAGCTCTTAAACACAACTACAAAAAGAATAAAGAAATAGGCAAAGGAATTCAAGAGTCCTTTCTCAAAAAAAGAAATACAAAAGACCAACAAGCATATAAAATACATTCAACATCACTAGTCATTAGGGAGGTGAATACCAAAACCACAAGGAGATACCAATTTGTACACTCAGGATAGTTTATAATAAGACACAGAAAATGGGGCGCCTGCATGGCTCAAACGGTTAAGCATCCGACTTTGGCTTAAGTCATGATCTCATGGTTTGAGTTTGAGCCCCGTGTCAGGCTCTGTGCTGACAGCTCAGAGCCTGGACCCTGCTTCAGATTATGTGTCTCCCTTTCTCTCTGCCCCTCCGCTGCTGGCACTCTGTCTCTCCCTTTCTTTCTCTCTCAAAAATGAATAAACATTAAACAAAATAAAAAAAGAAGACAGATGGAAAAAACAAGTGTTTAGCGAGGATACAAAGAAATTAGGATTCATACATTGTTAGTGGGAATATAAAATGGTGCAGCCACTTTGGAAAGCAGTTTGGTGGTTCCTCAAAAAGTTAAACACAAAATTAGCTATTAACCAGCACTTCCACACCTCAATTTATACTCTGAAAATTTAAAAGAGGCACTCAGGAAATTCATGTGTACAAATGTTCACAGCAGCACTATACTTAATAGACAAAAGGTGGGAATAAGGCAAATATTGCTCAAAGGATAAATGAATAAACAAACTGTGATATATACATACAAAGGGTTACTATTTAACCATAAAAAATGAAGTGCTAATACATACTACAATGTGGATAAAACTTAAAACATTATATTAAGTGAAGAAAGCCAGACAAAATGGTCACATGCCATACGATTTCATTTACATTACATATCCAAATGGGTAAATCCACAGAAATAGAAATCAGATTGGTGGCTACCAAAAGGTGTGATGGGGACAATAGGGACTGATGGATTAATGGATACAGGGATTTCTTTTTGGGTGATAAAAATGTTTTGGAACTAGATACAGGGGGTAGCTGCAAAACATTGTAAATGTACTGTATTGCAGTGAATCGTACACTTTAAAGCAGCTTATTTTGTGTTGACTATTGTGAATTTCAGTTCAGTTACCGAATGTTACTTTTGGGGCACCTGAGTGACTCAGCCAATTAAGCGTCCAACTCCAGCCTGCCCCAAATAATGCTTAATATATGATAATTCCTGTTTACCTACTTTTACACATAAAGGGGATAAAAGGAATGAATAAAACACACCAAAATAATTTTAGTGGATGCATTTAAGTGGTTGCATTTTGTATGACTGTTTTCTTCCTGTCTTTGTTAATGGGCATTATACACATGTGCACGCACACACACACACACACACACACAGCCAGACATGCACAGACACACACATTAAATCATGGCCTTTCATTACTCTAAAACCATCAAAGCTACCAAATGGCCATCTCAGTATAAACTGTAAAGAATAAAATGGAATTCAAGTTCTTCTATAATTTGGGCTCCACTAGGTATAAAGTTTTGTTATTTACCAGTAGGCTAGTTAGTCTGAACTGACTGCTATCCATCCAAGATGTAATGCTAGTTCCACAAAGCCCTATGTTATTGCCCATGTGGGATGCTTTTCTGTTCATCTTTACCTATTTGCTCTTCAATTCCCATCAAAGGCTTCCCTTCCCACCATGATCATCTTGAATGGAAATTTTCTCTATTCTTCCGTACTATCACTTCCCTAACACCTCACACAATGCTGTACACAGTGGATACAAGTGTTTGTGTCATATTACCTCTATCTGTTTGTATGTTTCTTGAATTAGATGATTCAATCTTGCGTGGACGTGCACACAAGACTGTATAGTTGTTCTGTCTTTTGTAACTTTGAATCTTAAGAGTTTTTATATATAATCTAGATATTAGTCCTTGTTGAATATGGGAGTAGCGAATATTTCCTACCAGCCTGTAGGTTGGATTTTCATCCTCTTTTACAGACCAACTCCATTCTGAGTTTTGATATACTGTGAGGCCTAGATCAGTGTATTTTTGCTTGTGTGTTTGTTTTGCCTATGGATGCCCAATGGCTCCAGCAACACTTACTGAAAAAACTATTTTCTTCCATTGAATTACATTTGCACTTCTGTCAAATTTGTATGGATCTGTTTCCCAGTTCTCTAAACTATTTCTTTGATGTCTATGTCTATCCCCCTGCTCATTCCACATACTCTTGATTATGGTAGCTACTAAAACCTGTTTTATTTTTAAATTCATTATCAGTTTAATACAGATTTATATGAAGTTAAAAATGTTTAGATAATTAATATTAGTTAAAAACTTGGAAATTGTAATATTTTGTTTATAAAACAAATGTTTTTCTCCTATCACATGTATTTTTCAAATCTCAATGAATACAGGGAACAGGACAAAAGTAAAGTAAAAAGGCCAAGATTTATAATGGGAAAAGAGATCTTTGATCATAATCTCCCATCTTCTGCAGTGTAACTTAGTTATTTTAAATGAAAATATATAAACTTGTCTAAAAACATAGTGCATGTATATTCCAAAATACTAAAAGACTAAAATAATTACTTAGAAGGTCCTTGGAACTGTGAAATTTTATGTGCTCAAAGGCTTTCAATGCTTTATATGAGGACTTCTGTCTTAAGTCTATAAATTTTTATTGTCTTAAAGCACATAAAAATTTCTTGAATGATTTCCAATCATTTATTTTCTACAAAAGCTAATCTGCTGAATTGCCTTTCAACATTTACTTTGCTTCTTAACAGTGCAAATTATATCTAAATACAAAATACTCAACAACCATACATATTGTTCTAATTGTGTGCTGTAGAGCTGACACAGAATAATGAAATGCTAATTGCAATTAGAGCATTTTATTTGTTCAGAATTGATTCCTTGGTTTAACCCACTTTCAGAATTTTCTACAACCACAGGCTTATGCTCAAACACCACAAAAGAATTCATTGACCACAACCAGAATCAATGTTTTCACCAGTCCCTTCCCATTATGTACACTCCATCTCAGGACACAGCCATCAGCAAACTCCTTAATCTATACATACACGAAGCACTTGCATATATAATAAGGCTGTCCTGAAAATGGCAAAAGGCTTACTTTGTCCAATTTGCTATACACCTTCCACACTCCCCTCTAAAAGAGATAGACTAGGAAGCATGTAGACCTAGTAGACTGCTGCAGGTATTTGCTAGCCAGGTATGGAAGACAGGACACTTTCTCCAAACCTCTCTTGTGCAATACCGGTTATCAGTATCCCCCTGCAGCTATTGGATATGTCAAATTGTTTCTAGAGGAGTAGATGACCAAATAAAACTATGACTTGTTACCTGAATGAATCACAAGGAAAGATTTTCAAAGAAGATCACTTTTTACCTGTTTGACATCATATGCCAGAAGAACATATTTTAAATCTGGTGAAACTGAATGTTTTGAGGCTTTGAAGGTTACCTAGAAATAAAAAAAAAAAAAAGGCAGTTACAAAAGCAGTAAAAACCTTAATAACAGAGACATTAATATGCATTTGGATATTTAATGTAGATATTTAAAAAGATCTGAATTCTCATCATAACTCTGTGGAAAAGGCATTTTGATTTCTATTATAAATATGCATGTATGTATGTATACTTATTCCGATGGATATAAACACTTGGAGAGGCCATATTACAAATTTCATTAGGAAGAAAATTTTCTACCATATCTTTTTTATGTATATCATGTGAAGACTATGTTAATATTTTCATAAGAAAAAAACAAAAACTTACTGAACTTTTTAAGTAACCAAAATGCTTTTATATTTTCAAGTTAGACGGGAAGGAAGGAAGGAAGGAAGAAAAGAAAGAAGAAAAGGAAAGGAAAGGAAAGAAAAAAAGAAAAGAAAGGGAAGGAGGGAGGGAGGAAGGAAGAAAGAGTAACATGTTGTGGTATCATAATTTCTGTCCCTACTTTTGTTTCCTTATAGGTTTCATACTTGTATTTAAAAGAAGATACTTATATTAAAGACAGAGTCTCTTTAGAGGACACTCCCATAGTAAAATCAACTAAAACATAAATACTGATTATACTTGATTATAACTACACTGCACCTGATTGGTTTTGAGCCTACAATTCTATCATTGAATAGGCCTACTATCAGAAATAATTGAAAATGAAGTGAAAAAGAAATATATTGAGAGTGGAGAAATAATTTGATTTGAAATAGAGATTATATTTAATTTCAGATGCAAAGAAAAGGCAAACAATTTGAGTTAATGCGCCAAAAGTCTACAAAATACAAAAAATAAAATAAACCGTATATGCATTTTGGTCAAACTAGTTTGTATAGCTTCTGCAGAGAAATACGTATGTAAATAATTTTGTATACTTTATGTCAGGCCAATTTCTATAAGACTGAACTCTTTTAAAAATGGAAAAAAAAGAGAAGTCAAGGTTTTTAAATTTAGAAATCCTCAAAACACAATGGAAAGGACAAGAAACTCAGCCTAATCAATATTTGAAATAGTTTGTGTGGTATAATAAAAAAATATATTGAGTCTTTTTTTCCTGATTCTTTGCACAGAGCTTCTAAAATACTTGTAGTTTTCTGAGTGAAAGGAGTGTCATTTATTATTAATAATTTTAACCATGCTTGGTGTATAGGAATGACATGACTCAAGGGGTAGAGGCCAGGGAAGAGTGGCTAGACAGCTTCTGGAGGGGGTGCCCACCACCTGACTAGAAGATTAGAACTTTTAACCCTAATTGGAGGCCAGGGTGGGCGGAGGGACAGGAGATGTTCAGTTGCATGGCCAATGATAATCATGCCTAGGTAATGAGAGCTCAATAAAAAACTATGAATGATGAAATTTGGAGGTGCTTCCTTATTAGTAAACATAGTAATGTACCAGGAAGGTGGCATCCCCCAACTCCACAGAGACAGAGACTATGCTGGGACCCTTCTGGACCTGCCCTATTTACCTCTTCATCTAGCTCTTCATTTGTATTCTCTAAAATAAATGAGTATTCATAAGTACAGCACTTTCTGTATCATTCTAGCAAATTATCAAACCTGAAGGAGGACTGTGGGAACCACCAAATTTACAGCCAAGTTAGTCTGAAATGCAGGTAGCCTAGGGACTTGGGACATGCAGCTGGCATTTTAAGTGGGGGCAGGCACTAAATCATTAACCGGTAGGGTCTACACTAATTCTGGGTGGTTAGAATTGAATCAAACTATAGGACACCCAGCTGGTGTTAGAAAATTGTTAGAATAACATAGTTAATCTGTAAGCCTGATACACAAGAGAATGCAATGGTCTGGGAAAAAATACTGTTATATGGCAATATTAAGATTTGGAGTTTTGCCTCCATACATCTATCTTATACAGCCCATGTATAAGACACTTCAAAAGAAGATCAGAATAGTCATTGGCAGTAATTCACCTCAAGGATTTTAGTTTTCATTTCAATAATAATGGAACTAACAACAAAAACTGATAGAAAGAGAGCTACCATTGATCTATTATCAGCTCTGTAAATTGCTTATAATTCAGCAAATCTCAATAGTCCTCAATATTCCTCATGAAAATATTATGAGGTGGGTATCCTCACTCTTATTCTTCCTTTCTCTGTCATTAACTTACTGTGTAGGAAAACTTAATGGAAATTTGTCTGCACAGAATTTAGGGTGGCATTGAGAAAATAAGATCAGGTCTTTCAATACTACAGTGTCAAGAGGTGTATTGTTACACAATAAAGGGAGGTTTACTATTTATTTAAGAATTGCTCAAGAAGATGAGTATGTATAACAAGAGAATACAAGAGAAACTCCTTGAATAAATCCTGCATTATCTCACCAGCAGGAGTTCCTTTCTTTACGTTTTGGAAGAGAGCTTCCCTTCTGAATTATTTAAAGAACATCTCACCTCTGTCGTCCTCATCCACTCAC
Source organism: Herpailurus yagouaroundi (assembly GCF_014898765.1). NCBI lineage: Eukaryota > Metazoa > Chordata > Mammalia > Carnivora > Felidae > Herpailurus > Herpailurus yagouaroundi. Next base: position 14,105,875 of record NW_024412395.1, read on the forward strand.
ATGTGATGTTCCTCACAGAAATTAACTTCACACATTCACAGGTGTGTCTGTGCCTCCGGTAACAACATTTTATAGTATCTTTTACAGTTCCTACAATTATCCAGTCTGGCACTTTATTAATTATCACTATACTGCCTCCAGCTTATACAGCACATAAACTGGGAAACTTTCCAAATACCTTTTCAGGGGCCCAAGCTGCTGAACCTTCTCTGAATTTAGAGAGTTGTGAGCAGGTCACTGATGCTACAAAGTGACTTGCTGATGATGGTACACGTGTAAGAAACACATTCTTGCAGCTTAGTCACAGGACATCAGAAGTCTCAGGCAAATCTCTCTTAGCATAAACCATTAATGTTATCATTTGTTGCATCTGGGAGATTCATTCTTTCTAGAGGCCACAGGAGACCCTTTGATCTACAATGACCCTAATTACAGATACTAATACAGTTCTGGTTGAGTCTCAACTTGATATGGCTTTAAATTAGTGTTTTGAAAGGTTTATTATTGCCAATAAGGCTATTAAGTTATCTATATATTTAATCGCTTAATTACTATTGAAATAAAAGGATGCAGAAATATTTTCTGCATGTGTTTATTGGAATTATTTAGCAATTACACCTACCAGTGCATTGTTTGACACTGGGCATGGTACAAAGGGCATTAAAATGCATGAACTCTTCCATCCAGGAACATTCAATTAAAGCCAAGCAAGGTTGTATAAACAGAGGAAAATAAATATGCAGATGGTTACCTAAACCAATTAAATTAGGGAGGCAAGACATTTGATCAAGTTGAGAAGAAAATGCATGTTTCTAGGCAGCTTGGGAAGATTTTGCAGTACCTCATTCACGTGTATCATTCAATTCTACCAAAACTCACTTCTTGAACATTCACAATATTACCATTACCATAGTAGAACTGAAAGTGCTAGAAGGTTGAGAAACCAGGCTCATTAAAATCCTTTCCATCTAATATTGGAAAGGATGAGACAAGCATTCTGTTTCTCTATAGTCTATGGTAGAGTAGGACTCCCACACCCAAATGCCTAGAGGGACAGAGTATAGACAAGAAGAATTAAGCTGTATGGGTAAATTGAGGGCAAATGGAATAGTCAGACTATCGAAAAGGGGCAGTGGTCCCTCGGCTCCAGAAAACCATCATCTTCTAAGAAAGTTCATATAGTATTTCTAGTGTTGCATTTTTTTTTTCAAGATAAGCTAGAAACCAAGACTTTAATTTACAATCTCATGATTTTTAACTATAGACCAATACTTTTAAATATATTTATAGGCGCCAATTTCTACCTGCGGGCCACCAGTTTGCTAATTTGGGGTAAAGTAATAATTGCCATAAGGATGAGGAAAGGGCAAGAAGACAATGTTATAGGACTTAAAGAACAGAATGGTAACTTTTTCCTATATTTTCTGGCAATATAAGTGAAAAATTCATGATGTAGTGTTTCCCACTTAAGTGAAATTATAGACTATGTTATTAGAATAACCTTAACAATATGCACAAGTAGCTTAAAAAGATTACTGGAGAAATGGGGGTCAGCCCCATGATTACTGTTGATATTAATAATGCATGCACTATTACTAACAGGAATATAGCAGAGCTGATTGCTGTGTTTCGTGAATGGTGAAGTTTAAAGTCAAAAAAAGCAACAAAATCAGATTTGAATTTATAACTATTACTCTGGCAGTTGGGTAAAAACTGAGCTGGATCTGATGACAGCCTAAGGTCATTAGATCTGGTAAGAGGATCTCACGACAATTTAGTCAAGCAATGCCAAGAAGTCAAGGGTGAAGCAGGGGCATAGAGAGGAAGAGACACATGCAAGAGAGATGATAGATAAAAACAAAAGAATTTAATGATTAGATTTGAACACTGAAAAACAAGTAAGTATCCAAAGTAATTTTATGTTTCAAGTTTTTAGCACTGGGTGAATGTTGCTATTGTAACTTAAGTTAGGAAAAAGTGAAAAACAAAAAACATATTTTGAGGAAATTCTGAAACATTTCAATTTCAGACGTGTTATGGTTATAGTCCTTTTAGAATATCCAGCAGGGGGTGGGAGTGAGAGATGGAACCTACACTGCTAAGTCAGGTAAGCGACCAACTCTTGATTTTGGCTCAGGTCATGATCTCAAGGTCATGAGATGGAGCCCCGTGTGGGGCTCTGCGCTGACAACTGACAATGTCGAGCCTGCTTAGGATTCTCTCTTCCTCTCTTCCTCTCTTCTCCCCCTCCCGTCTTCTCTCTGTCTCTCTCTCTCTCTCTCTCTCTCTCTCTCTCTCTCTTAAAATAAAAAGAACTTAAAAATATATATTCATAAGATCCTACAGGGGATGTTTGAATTTTTTAAAATAATAAAAGCCTGGAGTTTAAGAGATATACCTAGGAGCTTCATTATTAATCATTATACAAAGCATTAGATGAAAGTTTGTTTGTATTCAATGTAAATCTACCCCATCAAATAAAAGAGACTAAACCCCTAAAACAGTATGGCCTACAAGGGATGGATCAGTAACAATGCAATTATTACAAGTATTGCTTACTATTATTTTTATTCCTTAAATGCATATGCTTTCTTTGTTTTGTACTTTTGTTCGACCTGCTCCACCTGCTATAAAACTTTCACAACTTGATCTGCTCCTTATTCAAATTGTATTTCTCTAAAATACTCCCTGTCCTTTTCAGCTCAAGTGATTCATCTGACCTTATATGTATATAATTATATGTGCAGTTCATTTAATCATTGATCACTGTTTCATGATTGCTCTTCTAGGTTGTTTGGGACTGCGATTTACATCTTTTATTGCCACAGTAATGCCCCTATTAAGAGGCTCTATTGCAATGATTCACTCTTGTCAGAAACATTATAACTTGAGGTAGAAATAAGATAATGATAGTGTTGCAAGGTGTCAGATACTGAAGATCAGGGCAAGAAATCATTAAACACAAACTTAAATGTCAGAAGTGCCAGAAAAGATAAAATATGCATTTGTAGGACTTGAGAATGAGAAAGGACAGAGCAAGAGGAGAAGAATAAGAGATGGGGTTAAAATTAGCACTAACTGGTAAGAAGGATTTGGTTGTTTTAAGATTGAGACACAAGAGAAACATGGTAACTGTACAGTTTGGGTGGGTATTGTGCACGATCTTGCAACAAGCTGGTGATAAAAATATTTATAGCCATCTCTACTTACAAAAGTAAATAAACAAAACAAAACAACTGGCCTAGGACCTTGAGTTGGATAATGCTCTAAGTCTTCAAGTGTCAGTGGGTATATTTTTAACACATAGAGAATGATTAAAACAAGAAGGTAGGTCTCTGTGGACCCTATGATCTTTTCTTCCTGCTCCCTGCACCTGTACCCTACCAAGCTCCCTACAGACTGATACCTATACCCCTTATGTTTAATTTGTTTGGGCCATAACTTCCCTCATCACTCATCTCATTTTTAGTTTATTGATACATGACAAAAAAGTTTAGAAAAAATCATCTCTTATTCTAGAAAAATAAAATACTAATTTTTCAAATATGTGATTAAGTATATATTATGAATAAGTTTCTTCAACACTGCAGTCTATAAAAGACCATGAAATATGCATGATGGAGGATTTTAGAAAGTCAGTTGACCTTAAATGGATGAGAGGAGGAAAATGGTCACTACGCACTTAACTGATACAAAGGAAAAGGAGATGAAGGGAGGCTAGAAAAGAAGGCAAACCAAAATTTAGTCCATGGTATGATGCTAAGAATGGGCTCTCCTTCTCTGCCTGGCTTCAAATTAAATGAACAAAGAAGCAGCAAATAGATTGTTTTTTATCTTGTAGCTCTGAACCAAGCCATGATTTGTTTTTATAGCCATAACTGTGTTTATATGCAAAGAACTTAAAAATCAAATATCTTATTGTATTTTTTCATGCTCTCTTTTCTTAGCTACTCAATTAGTTAGTATAGTGTTTAAGTTATATTTCTTTGTGATACCCATGACATCCATGTTGTATAAACATAATAGATGGTCTCTTTTTTCTTGGAACCATGCATTTTATTGATACTAGAATATTGTGTAAAGTACTAAATGCAGAAAATGCCATGGTACAAGTAGGTAGTTTTTAAAACTATTGGATAGGGACCTATTGATCGATACCCTGTAAAGTATCTCACATATGTATTTATTGCTCAATAAATGTGAATAGCCAAATTAATATTTATTGATTTGGATCATAGACCATACACTAAAACATTTAAAAACCAATTTTTATTTTTATTTATTTATTTACTTTTTATTTATTTTTTTTCAACGTTTATTTATTTTTGGGACAGAGAGAGACAGAGCATGAACGGGGGAGGGGCAGAGAGAGAGGGAGACACAGAATCGGAAACAGGCTCCAGGCTCTGAGCCTGATGCGGGGCTCGAACTCCCGGACCGCGAGATCGTGACCTGGCTGAAGTCGGACGCTTAACCGACTGCGCCACCCAGGTGCCCCTACTTATTTACTTTTTAAATATTTATATACAAAGATGCTTTTTGAGAGAGAGAGAGAGAGAGCGAGCAAGCACAAGTTGGAGGGGCAGGGGGGAGGGACAGAGATAGAAAGGGAGACACAGAATCCAAAGCCAGGCTCTGAGCTGTCAGTGTGCAAAGCACCAAAGTCGGACGCTTAACCAAGTGAGCCACCCAGGCGGCCCAACAATTTTTATGTTTAATAGATGGTGAAAACTAATAGTCTCTGAATTTTATCAATAACTAAAAAACAGGGCAGACAAGGTGACTTTGATGAGAAGAGTGTCAATATTCCTCTACCCCAAAAGTCAAAAAATTGGAAACGCTTTGGCTAGAGAAAGGAGGAAAAGGATATTGTAGCATGTATATGTATATAAATTATTTCTTTGAAGTTCAGTGTGTGCTATTCTACTGACTTCAAATTGTCTAGGGCTTTCTAATCATTATATTTCGAGCATAATTTTCTTTTAAGTGATTGCATTCAGGTGCAGCTGCACTAAAGAATAGAGCCTATAGAGTAATGGAAGACATGCAGTTGGCCTACAGACCCATGAAAAGATGCTCAACATCACTCATCGTCATGGAAATGCAAATCAAAACCACAATGAGATATCACCTGACGCCTGTGAGAATGGCTAGTATCAAAAAGGCAAGACATAACAAGTATTTGTGAAAATGTGGAGTAAAAGGAACCCAGGTGCATTGTTTGTGGGAATGTAACATGTTGCAGCCACTGTGAAAACCAGACTGGATGTTCATGAAAAAAATTAGAAATTCAAATACCATACAATTCAGTATTCCACTACTGGGTATTTACCTAAAGAAAATGAAAGCACTAATTTGAAAATATATGTGCACTCCTATGTTTATTGCAGTATTTACAATAGCCATAATATGGAAGCAACCCAAGTATCCATTGATATATAAATAAAGAAGATGTAGGATGTATGTAGGTATGTATGTACACACACACACACACACACACACAGACACACACTATGGAATATTTCTCAACCATAAAGAAAGAAATCTTGCCATTTATGAAAACATGAATAGACCTAAAGGATATTATGCTAAAATAAGTGAAGTCAGGTTGAGAAAGAAAATCATCACATGATTTCAATTATTTGTGGAATCTAAAAAAAAAAAAAAAGTGAACAAAAAACAGAAAGAAATCCATAAATACTGAGAATAAACTCATAACTGCCAGAAGGAAGAAGGGTGGGGTGCAAATGGATGAAGGGAAGTGGGAGGCACAGGCTTCCACTTACAGAATGAATAAGTCATGGGAAAGAAAGGCACAGCATACGGAATATACTCAATGGTATTGTAATAGTGATGTATTATGACAGATGGTAGCTACAATTGCCGTCAGCATAGCATAATCTATAGAATTTTGAATCACTATGTTATATACCTGAAACTAATGTAATATTTTGTGTCAAACACTCTTCAATTAAAGTAAAAGGAGTAGAGGTGCCTGGGTGACTCAGCCAGTTAAGTGTTTGACTCTTGATTTCAGCTCAAGTCATGATCTCATGGTCGTAAGATGGAGCCCTGCATTGGGCATCATGCTGAATGTGGAGCCTGCTTGGGATTCTTTCTCTTCCTCTCTCTGCCCCTCCCTCATCTAAAACACATTAAAAAGAGAAGAAGAATAGAGCATATAGAAATATATCAAAAGTTATGGAAGCCCTAAAGATTATCACATCAGAATTTCTGGGTGAGTTTTCCTCATCATGACCTAATTAATACATGCTCAACAGAAGGCTTATAAGTTAAGATGGGTGGACTAGAGCTCTCCAGCAGCAAATTACTTGTCTATTCGTTAAAAAAATTTTTTTAATCTTTATTTTTATTTTTGAGAGAGACAGGGAGAGAGAGAGAGGGAGAGGGAGAGAGAGAGAGAGAGAGAGAGCGCGCGCGCGCGCAAGTAGTGGAGGAACAGAGAGAGAGACACACACACACACAGAATCCAAAGCAGGCTCTAGACTCTGAGCTGTCAGCACAGAGCCCAAGGCAGGGCTTGAACTCACAAACTGCAAGCTCATCACCTGAGCTAAAGTCGAATGCTTAACTAACTGAAACACCCAGGTGCCCCACTTGTCTATTCTTGTTAAAATATTCCATCAGGTAAATATTAGAGACTATGATTCCACAGATCTAATTAATGAAGTTATTTTTTAAAATGTGATATGTACATTTCAGGTATTTATGTTAGTCATACAATTTTATTTCTGCCATAGGCGAGAAGATGGCTACTGAGAACTGTGCAATTACCCTATTTTTATTTCTTTTTTATTTTTAATGTTTATTTATTTTTGAGAGAGACAGACAGACAGACAGACAGAGCGTGAGCAGGGGAGAGTCAGAGAGAAAGGGAGACAAAAATCTAAAGCAGTCTCCAGGCTCCGAGCTGTCAGCACAGAGCCCAACGTGGGGCTCAAAGCCACAAGCCCCGAGATCATGACCTGAGCCAAAGTCGGACACTCAACTGACTGAGCCCTCAGGCGCCCCTGCAATTACCCTATATTTAAAAAGAAAGAAAAATATAATGATTAATATTGCTTTATTAAAAAGAAAAGCTTTAACCTGACTCTTCTGTAGAAGTGAGAAAAATGGGAAAATATTGGTGCTTCAAAAAGTAAATTTGCTTGAGAACTCATCATTTTTGCTTATGGATAAAAGGCCTACTTAAAATTTGTATGATATCATTAATTTACATTATCATTAATAATCCTAAATAAAAAGACAGAAGACAAGCTAGCAACTAAAAAGAAACATATTTATTCCAGATTTGAAATATTCTGGAATATTCCTCAATAATACTATGTTTGATATCTACTCCCCTGTCTCTATTTTCTATCTTGCATGAAATAATAATTTCATATAAATATACTCCATATAACATTATATAGAGTATATTTGTTAGTTGTTTTCATCTTAATGGGTCTTGGATGCAAAGAATTAGATTAATAAATTTTTAATTGTGATATAGTATAATTCACAATCAAATGAAAACACAGGATGCCCAGATAAATATCAGATAAACAAAAATATATCATAAATATGAAAATAATAACTGTATAACTATGAAAATAATATGAAAATAATGGAATATCCTATAATAATCATGAAAATAAGTGAACCACAGCTAAATGAAAATATGTACGAATCAGTAACAGAATGCTGAGTAATAAAGAGAAATGGAAGAAGATCATGGGTTGCCTGATGCATCTATTAAAAGTTCAAAATCAATTAAGACTAAACAACATGTCATTTAGGCAAACACACATACACACACAAGCTGAGTTAGATATTCACCAGATCCCCAAAGATGTAAAAATAATTTTCAGAGTGAATTAGTTAAAAAACAGTTGTCATTTACTAAATTGCACTTTAATGGTCCAAAGTCTAAAGTCACTCTTCTTGTCCACTTTCTCCATAATGTCCATTAATAGGCCCAAGCTCAGCTGAGGACACCAGAGGTTGTTTGCAACTATGACTGAATAAATGTCTGTATTCTCATTTCCTGATGCACACAAGCAACTATTTTCTTACGATATCAAGGGAGGAATTTGTGGGCTGTGGGGCATATGAAGTCTCTATTTCACACAGTAATGACAAATGGTTACCCAGAGTAAAAACACAAATTACACTCCTATCCGCAATGAGTAAGAGATCCTGTTCTCCACATTCTTTCCAACACTTGGGAATAGCAGAGTTAAGCCTTGCCAAACGGACAGGTGTAAAATACAATCCCATTGTTGGTCATCATTTTTCTTTTTATAAATAATATTAAGCATCTATTTATTTGTTTACTAACAATGCTTCTTTTATAAAAAGTCTATAAATAGATTTTGTTCATTTTTCATCAGAATTGGGAAAGTGTTTATTAGTATTATTAATTATACATCTTTTTAAAGTTAACTTATGCTTTTTACCATATCTTTATCATTTACTACTTGGCATTCTTTAGTATGGTAAAATATCTGTCTGTGCACTCTAATTTTAACGTGAAACTATAATACATACAAGATATAAACAACAAAAATATAAAGATGTTTAAGAGGAAGATTCTGAATATGCAATTTATTTGAAAAAAACAGAATAAAAATGTTGGGTTTTCACCTCTGAACATCAGTACTTCTAAAGTACATTAACAGGTGGTCTTTGAATACTCATGCTCAGGACTCATAATGATAAATTGATTCTCCATTTGTTTCTCATTTGTCAGTATCTATTTGATAAGCAGAGATATCATACATGACCCTTCTTTGCTAAAGCAAAGAGCAATAGTAAAGGAAAAGAGTAATTTTAGATTTACGTTCATGGTGGCACAAAACTTTCCGTTTAGTTGTGGAAAGAAAGAGGGACTGCAAAGTAAGTCAAACCCAATGGAATGCCAATAGGGAACAATCATAAAGTGCCTCCACATTCAATGTCTTGAGACCAAATCCCCAAGTCTGAAGAACAGTATTATTTTCTCTCATCTCACAGTCAGAGTTGCAAATATCGCTGGTCTTCTCAACTGTGCTTAGGAGCGCTGTTAGAGATTCACCAGATTTCCAAAGATGGATATAAAAATAATTTTCAGAGTAAATTAGCTTAAGAGTTGTCATTTACTAACATTGCATCTTACTGCCCCAAATCTACAAGTCATTTCCTGTACTGCCCCCTTTCTCAGAAATGTTCATTAATAGCTTTAATCTTCTCATGAAATATATAGAAGACAAAGATCAATAACTTTTCTGCATATAGTTAAGTCTCCAATGCAGACTGTTTTAAGTCTAAGGCATGAAGAAGGTGTTCAGTTTTTACACTTCTTTTTTTTTTTAATGTGAATTTTATTTCACGTGGAAAATTGAGGGGAAACTTATGGGGTACATTCCTAAGGTCTTATGGGGCAGATGATGCTTTTAACTGTTATTAAATAGGTAATTATGGCTGAATGAGTTTGTTATAGACATTCAGTCAAAACCTTCTCCATTATCCCTCCTTTGTTTTTCTTTTTCTTTTTTTTAAGACTCATTACTCGTTCCTTTTTACCAGTTAATAATAGATACATATCAACTAAGAGATTTGAAATAAAATCTTTCACAGGGCTTTCCAAATGGTGGTGAATGAGTAATTCCAATGATATCAAGGACAAATAGAAATATGTGAAGGAAAAAAATTGCTGCACATGAGCACCAATGCAAAGTTCCAATCTGAAAAGTTCGTGGAAAGAAATTCATAGGAAAAAACTGAACCAACTGCCAATGCATGTATGACAAGATGATGCCCAACCTCACTCATAATTAAGTAAGTACAAATCAGTATAATAATTAAGGGTTATTTTGCCTCAACCAAAAAAAAAAAACATGTTGTGACAGCAAGAGTACATTATTAAGCAATATCATATACCACTGGTTGACTTGTTTAATACAATTTGATACTATCTACTAAATTTCAAATTTAATTTCAAATTTCCTTTGACACAGCAATACCACTGTGTGAATTTAGCTTATAAATACATTTCAAAAATTGTTTCCAAGTGTATCTACAAGTGCATAACAGGAAATAAATAGCACATCATGCAAAGAAATTCTATATAACCATCAAATAATATTAGAGAAAAACAAATGGGTTTATGTAAACAGAACCTCACGTTACATTATTAAGTGAATAAAAAGTGTAGGCTCTCCATACTGTTGAAATATATACACACACACACAGAGTGTATCTATTTGAAAATATTATGTTGTTTATGTAGAGACCTATGAAGACATACAGACTTATTTCTGGAGAATTGTTTGATATTATTTGGTACAAATGTGGACATGGATGTCTTCAAAAAGGATATGGAGGAAAACTTTTATTTTCACTGTATGTACACATGAGTACCAGCTCTGTCCAATAGGACTGACTATGATGATGGAAATATTCTGCACACAGTCTAATGTGTAACCATTGGCTTCACTGGGCTATGACACACATGAAATGAGGCTGATGTGACTAAGAGATGGATTGTTAAATTTTCACATGATTTTAATGAATTTAAAAATAAATGTAAACAGACCACATGTAGCTAATGACTCATATTAGATAGTTCAATAAACTATTTATAGTTTTGAACCATATATTTTCATTCTATTGTTTTTAGAAATGTCAACGAAAAAGATTAAGAATATTTGTGTCCTTAATTATATTTTATTGAAATATCCATTAAATGTCAATATTTTAAGGGGCATATATAAATTATGGATACAGTAGGGAATGACCAAGGATAAAGACGAATGCCATAGAATTGTATTATACAAATACAAGCTCTGATTTATTCAGAATTTATAAATGCTTTGTTCCTAACAAAGAGAATTCACAGTGTGAATTTGTTTTTATTTTTAGAAAAAATATATGAGTGTATGTAAGGATACAAGATTTCTCCACATATCTATATGAATTAAATCTTAACTTACCACTTCTTTTATAAAAAAGTAGAATGCTATTCTAAGTATTTTTCTTCTAAAATGAATAACACCATGGTGTTGCCACTTATAATGATGTGAATAATCTCTCATTCTGAATAAAATATGATTGTACTTCTTTAGTTAGAAATACATATTTCATTATAATTTACTTTTTGAAATTATAATCTGGTTATTCATTTATCTTAGATATTCTTTCTTCCTTAATGTTTCATTAAAATCAATAGTATATACAACTGAGTCCTGAAGAAAGTTTTTCAAAGTTGCGTAAATAAGAATATCTGGGACCTGATGAACATTTTTAAAAGTTGTATAAATAAGATAGAACTAGTTAAGAATAGTCCAGGTATTTAAAATAGGCTGGAAAAGGTTCATAATGTCAGATAGTATAGCTGGTAAAGGATAGGATTTTCATTGTAATCTCTCCCAATTCATATAGTAACTCTTAACCATTGATTATCTGTATTAATGGCTAAGAAGTTGCAATCATTCAGTTAATACAGAGAGTCTATTATCTAAAAGAAAGAGATAGGAAGAAGGAATGAAAGGAGGAAGGAAGGGAGGGAGAGAGGACAGAGGAGAGAGGAAGGGGGAGGAGGGAGAGAAGGAAGGAGGCAGAGAGGGAGGGAGGGAAGAAAGGAAGGAAGGAAGAGAATATTAAAGACAAAGCGCCACTTTTCTCATGATGAAAATGACTTCACTGTTTTACAGAGAATATCTAAGCAAGGTGAGAACAGACAATTATACTTAGTTATATTGTATTGGGGAATTCCTTATATTCCTTCCTGCTTTGGTAAAACTGAATGCAGAATATAAAATGCACAGAAGAGAAATAGGAAGATAAAAAATTCAAAAGTAATAAGTAAAAATTTTTTAATGTGATGAAAAATATTAATGTACAAGAAGCTCAACAAATTTCTAGTTAAAAAAATTTGAAAAGGTCCTCACCTAAACTAATCACAGTCAAATAGTCAAAAATCACAATGAATGAACTTGTAAGCAAGAGAAAAAAAATAATGTATCACGCAGAATGGATAAGATTAACAGCTAAATTTTCTTAAGAAACCATACATGTCACATGTTAGGATGACATCTTCAAAGTATTGAAAGAAAAAACATCGTCAACAAATAATCCTATATTGAACTAAACACTCCTTCAAAAATCAGGGAGAAATTAAGCCACGTCTAGATAAACAAAAATTGAGAGCTTTTGTTGCTACCAGACCTGTGGTCCAAGAAATATTAAAGGGAGTCCTTCAGGTTGAAATTAAAGGACACTAAACAGTAACCTGAATCCACATGAAGAAAAAAAAAATGATCTAATAAAGGTAACTGCATGGAAATTCTGAAAGGCAGCATAAACACACTCTAATTCCTCTCTACCAGTATTTATTTAAAAAGATGGCTTCATAAAAAATAATTTTAAAATTGTATTGTTAGGTTAAAATGTATAAAGCCATAACTTGTAAGACAACAAAAATGCAAAGGAGAGAGAAGAAATAAAAATATGTTGGTACAGTTTTTGTATACTATTTCCATCAAGAAAATATACCAATTGTAAACAAATATGTACTTGATAACAAAAAGCATAAGTTCCAAAATACATAAAGAAAAATGAACAGAATTGAAGGGAGAAATAGACAATCCAACAGTAATAGTTTGACTTCCTGACCCAATTTCAATAATGGATAGAACTAGGCAGATTATCAATACAGAAAAAGAAGACTTGAACAACATTATAAAGCAAAAGTATCTTAACAGACAGAAATCCCTAGAAAAAAATATATTTTAAGGAGAAGCACATGGAACATTCTCTAGGGAGAGACCATATGTTAATTTACTGGTTGACCTTAAAATTCAAATGAAACACTCTCTAGGGATAGACCAAATGTTAATTTATGGGTTGATCTTAAAATTCATATGAAATGAAAGGGACCAAGAATATTCAAAACAATCTGGAAGAAGAAAAATGTTTGAGTATTCACAGGTCCTGATCTGAAGTCTTACCACAAAGCTATAGTAATCAAGATTGTGATAATGGCATAAAGATAAACATACAGATTAAGAAAATAGAGAGTCCTGAAATAAATCTATACATCGGTGGTCAACTGATATTTTACAAGGTGCTAAAACCATTCTGTGTGAATAGTCTTTTCAAACAATGTTGCATGAACAAGTGAATACCCACAGGCAAAAGAATGGATACCCTGCCTCACATCATACACAAAATTAACTCAAATCACAGAACTAAACGCAAAAATAAAAATTGTAATATTTTTAGACAAAAACATAGGAGTAAATCTTTATGATAATGGTTAGCCAATAACTTCTTAGATTAACAACAAGCTATATAAGACAAAAGAAAAATAGATAGACTTGATTTCATTGAACATAAAATCCTTTGTTCATCAAAGGATACCACCCAGAAAGTAAAAGATTACACACCTGGCAGAAGTGATTTGCAAATTTTATATATGACAAGGAACTTGTATTTTGGAGATATAAATGGACACTGACAATTTAGCAATGGAAAGAGTCTAGTTAAAAAGTGGGCAGAGGATGTTAACAGAAATTTCTCTACAGAAATGCAAATAGCCAATAAACATAAGAAAACATGCTTAACATCATTAGTAAATTCAGGAAATGCAAACCAAAGCCACATGTTATACCACTCCCCACACACTAAGGTGACTACAATAAAAAGGTAGACAAGAACAAGCATTGACAAAGATGTGAAGAGGTTTGGCTCCTCTTATACTGCTGGTGAAAAGGTAAATAGACGAGACCACTTTGGAAAATAATTTCATAGTTCTTCAAAATGCTAAACACAGAGTTACCATATGACCCAGAATTACACTGCACAATAGTGGAAAGATGTCAAGAAAGAGCAATGAAAACATGTACCTACACAAAATTTGCATACAAATGTTTATCTGAAAACTTCAAATGTTCAATTGAAACATTTGTATGTTTCATGGTAGCCCTAAAATTAACCAATTCAAATGTTTATTAACTAGTGAATGGATCAAAAAAGTAGCATATCACACAATGGAATATTATTTAACAATAAAAAAGAATGAAGTATTGATATATGCGAAAACATATATAAACCCTGAACATATTGTGCTAAGTGCAAAAGTTAGTCATAAAAGACCACATACTGTGTATTTCATTTATCTGAAATGAATGAAATGCATAAATCCATAGAGATACAAAGTAGACTACTAGTTGCAGGAGGTTGCAGAGAAAAGATTCCAGAACTGGAGAAAGACTTCTAGTGTGTATGGGTTTCTTTAAGGGTAGGTGAAGATGTTCTAAAATTAGACTGTGATGATGGTTGCACAACTCTGTCAGTATACTAAAAAACATTGAACTGTACATTTCAAATGAGTGACAATTATGGTATATGATGTATATGCCAATAAATCTGTTAGAAACACACACAGACACCCAGAGGAGGAAGATAAATTAGAAAAGAAACTGAAGAGTAGTATGATACATTCAGAGGATTCAGTGTTATTTGCATAGTTTAATTTCTTTCCCAAGTGTTAAAGTAAAATTTTAATTCAGATCTAGTTTTCCCATTAGGCAAAAGCAAGGGAAAAAAATCAGTTACAGGAGTCCTACTTTGCTTATCACGTATCATTAATTAATAGATGAACAGAGGGGCTCCTGGGTGGCTCAGTCAGTTAAGCGGCCCACTTTGGCTCAGGTCATGATCTCATAGTTTGTGATTTCGAGCCCCACATCGGGCTCCGTGCTGACAGCTCAGAGCCTGGAGCCTGCTTCGGATTCTGTGTCTCCCTCTCTTTCTGGCCCTCCCCTGCTCACACTCTGTGTCTCTCTCTCAAAAATAAATAAACATTAAAAAAATCAAATAGATGAACAGATTTTCCTGAAACTAAGGTGCAGGAGACATTTCTTTCAATGTCTAATCAGTAATGAATGCATCTGGGGATAAAATGAAGCTTCTTATATTTATATATATTTCTTGGATAGCCTACAAATTAACCATGTTTCAAAATAATAAAGATGTTGCAAAGAATCAAGTAATTGTTTCCTGTAAATGTCAATCTCTGCTTAAAATGAATATCATTCACTTCAATAATTGGAAGATCTTTTTACTTGCTTGTAATCTGATGAGATCACACCTGTATTGAATGGGGAAAATTATTATTTTGGCTTATAAATTACCCTTTTTGCAACTGATTCAAATTTTAGGAGAGTTAATTAAATTTCATTTTTTCCTACATTCTCTCATGGACCAGTATGACTAAAATATTTAAATAAATGATGCTATGTGGAAAAGAAAATAAATCTGATTAATTCATAAAATGTACACTACATGTCTACTTTGTGCTATGCCATCATTGTTCTAGTCACTGAAAACAAAAACTTGAGTAAGTTTTGGTTGGCCTCTTCTCTTAAGATATTCATAAACTAGTGAAAGTTTAATGAAAGATATAAAAATGTATCATAATGAATTAATTAAAACATAATCAAAATTGGATAAGCTTACATATATCTGGGTTCTAAATCAATAACTACTTCATTAATTATGTCAACCATCTATTTGAGTCTTTTAAATTAAAGTTTTAATTTTAACATTTCAATCAAGGAACCTGATACTCTATGCAGAAAACCTGAAAGCCTCCACCAAAACACAGCTGGAACTGACAAATACATTCAGTAAAGTCTCAGGACATAAAATCAATGAACAGAAATCTGTTGCATTTACATACACCAATAATAAAGCAGCAGAAAGAGAAATCAAGGAATCAATACCATTTATAACTACACCTAAAATCATAAGATATGTAGGAATAAACCTAACCAAAGAGGTAAAAGACACAATATTATTACACAAAGCAATCTATACATTTAATGCAATCCCTATTAATATACCAACAACATTCTTCACAGAACTTGAACGAATAATCCTAAAATTTATGTGAGTCACAAAAGACCCTGGATGGCCAAAACAACCTTGAAAAAGAAAAGCAAAGCTGAAGGAATCACAATTCTGAACTTCAAGTTATATAACAAAGCTGTGGTGATAAAAACAGCATGATACTGGCACAAAAGTAAACTCATATATCAATAGAACAGAATAGAAAACCCAGAAATGAACCCACAACTATATGGCCAATTAATCTTTGACAAAGCAGAAAAGAATATCCTTTGGGGAAAAGATGGTCTCTTCAAAAAATGGTGATGGGAAAATTGGATAGCAACATGCAAAAGAAAGAAACTAGACCACTTCCCTATACCATACACAAAAATAAACTCAAAATGGGTGAAAGACCTAAATGGGAGACAGGAAACCATCAAAATCCTACAGGAGAACACAGGTAGTAACCTCTTTGAAATTGGACATGGCAACTTCTCACTAAATATGTCTCCTGAGGCAAGGGAAACAAAAGCAAAAATAAACTATTGGGACTTCATCAAAATAAAAAGCTTCTGCACAGCAAAGGAAACAATCAACAAAACTAAAAGACAACCTATGGAATGGGAGAAGATATTTACAAAATGATGTATCTGATAAAGGGTTAGTATCCAAAATCTATAAAGAACTTAAAAAAAACTCAATATCCAAAAAACAAATAATCCAATTAAAAATAAGAAGACACAAATAGACATTTTTCTAAAAAGATATACAGATGGCCAATAGACACATGAAAAGATGCTCAATATCACTGATCATCAGGAGAACACAAACCAAAACCATAAGGAGATATCACTTCACACCTGTCAGAATGGCTAAAATGAACAACACAAGAAACATCAGGTGTTTGTGAGGATACAGAGAAAGGGGAAATACCATTGTTGTAGCCTTCAGAATGGTCTTACAATTTCGACTTCAAAATCCCTAGAATATATTCCTCACATAGCAAAGTGTTCTTTTAAAGTATGACTCAGATATCAAAGTGTGCCTATTTCTTACAAAATGAAACAACAATTTTTCTAGTAGTTATTCTACTGGGTTCATCTGGTAACATTCTCTGCATTCTCCACTGCTTATATATTTTCTATTCTTACAATAGATCTACGCAGTTCCTACCCAAGGTTCTTTATAACGATTCTTCTTTGAGCCTACAAAACTCTTCTACCTGACCTTGCAATGTTGCTTCTACAGTGGACCTTTCCTAGGCACCTAATCCTTGTCTAATCCTCACTCTATGCCACCTTTTTTTTTCCCAAGGACTTAGTACTAGCTGCAACTGCTTATATTTCTACTTGAGCATTTGTTTGTTGTTGGTTTGATATATCTGTCTTCCTCAACATGTATCCCCAGAACCTGGAATATAATCTGATAAGTAGCAGGGGCTCAATAATTAGTTGGCAAATGCATTAATAGACTAAGACAGGATGAGTCATTTTAACAATGATGCAGCAACAGTACAGAAATGGAGAGGGAGAAAAATCTCTGTAACCTTTTAAGAGATGTAAGAATCTCAAATGTAGACTAGATTTTTTCAGAAAGATTAATCAAGGGATAGCAGAGCCGTGAGTGGCTTGGTGATCTAAGTGTGTGTATGTGTGTATGTGTAATTGTGGAATGCAGATAATGTTGTTTCTCTTTGTTTACATGAGCAGCATTTCCACAAGAACTGAAAATAACTGCATGGAAACAATGATGACATAGGTGACAGTCCGTGAAAATTCAAAATATGCTAAAAACAAATATGGTGACTTCAGCAAAGCCAAGGCAACAAAAAACATTTAAAACACATTTTACTTTTTATTTATTTTTTTTTATTTTCATTTCATTGTCTGCTGCTTTCTTCCTGATTAACTGGTGATAAAATACATGTGTGTGTGTGCATATACACAGATATACACATATATATATGTATATATACACATATACACACACAAGTACCTATATTTGATTCAAGTATCTTTTGTAAACAGTTTAAGGAATAAGTACACAAATACATATAGAAATTCCTTATACAAAAATATGAAAGAATTTTAATTTATTTTACATTTCTTTAAGAAGAATTTAAAATGAAAACCTTATCTAGGCCTATTAGAAGCAACACTAGACTAGGAGTCAAGAAATTTGTATTCCATTCTTAAAACTCCACTAAAGCATTGAGCAAGTCACTGTATTTCTCTGGGTCTCAGTTTCTTTTTATTGAAACTAAAGTAGAAGACAGGGAGAATGCCTTCTAGCTCTGTAATGGGCTCCCATTATCATTTAGTGAATGCTGAATGCCCTATATTACATTCCATAAGCACACTGAAACACTAATTTACTATATTAGTCCCAATGTATTATGAAAATATCTGCACTCTTTAGTGCAAATGGTTGCAAAATTCTGCTTCATGCATGGTTTTCCATTAACCAAAGCTTCACTAATCAAGGTTTTCTGAAAGAAAGACAAGAAAGGTAAGAAAGGTAAGAAAGGTAAGAAAGAAAGAAAGAAAGAAAGAAAGAAAGAAAGAAAGAAAGAAAG